>NC_142568.1:20922500-21027500 GCF_041283825.1 Pyrus communis | reverse complement strand
TTACATTTTTGTTTTTCCCCCCTCTTGAATGGACAAAAATATCCTTTTAATCTGAAGGAAAATTTGACAGATTTGGTGGTACTACAAGGAAACTGGCATGTTGTCAAATATAAGGAAATGAGTTTTCCTTTTGGATGGACGAAAGCAACCCTTGATTTGTAGTTAAAAAATTGAAGAATTTGGTGATAGGGGTTAATTATTTGACAAGTTTTGAAAGTCTATAGGATTCAAAACCAAATTGGAAGTTCAGGGACAAATTGGACTAAGGTACTAAATTCATGAGGCTATTATTAAATTTTCACAAACTGGTGATTGTAAAGAGGAAAAAGTGCTTACTTTGTGGGGTTTACAAGGAAGATCCCACCATTTCTCCCCTCTCCCATCTATTACACCACCCCCTTGCATTGACATTCCATTGATTCTGTAGAAAACCAGCCACTGTCTCTTGCTGTTCTTTTTTGACCATGAATCAGGTCCATCTGGTGGCACTAATGTCCCATCAATCTTCACGAGAACAAAATAAAGATAAATTCTCATCAGATTTTGGTTAAGGTAGAATTAAAGTAAAAAATTCTCGTCCAAAATTTCTCTATGAGATAATGTTGTAAAATTTTGAACTTTAACAGACGAGCCACATTACCTGAAATTTGAGGCCAGAACTACATGGCCCTGTGAAGATCATGGACTGTATCATAAAGGAATGGCCTTTAGGAACAAGAACTTCTGAATCTTCAGTTTGACAAGCACTATCCCAAGCCATTTTGAATGCTTGTGTGTCATCAGCAACACCGTCTCCAACGGCACCAAAAGATCTCACATTGAAAACAGTATTACCATGAACAGAAATAGCATTGTAACTTGGGCTAGCAGCTTGAGGTGAAGGAGAAGGTGGCAATGAAATCTGAGATATCGGGTTCAAATCCTTATCATATCTAGTGTTAGGACTTTGAAGTCTGCCGTGTGTGGGAGGAAAGAAGAAACAAAAAGAGAAAAAGCAAATTAGGATCACACGAACCCTAGCAAATATCATGCTCAACATATGGAGCCCTTCACTTAGATGCATGTGGAGCAAATGGAATGAAAGAATTTTAAGCTACTTATAGAACAGAAGTGCTTCTATTGTACCTAGTGTTAGTAGGCCTTAACTTTCAGTAGCTGTAGCCAAGTTCATACTTTTGAAATTCAAAGAATGCAACTGGGATTTTTCACACATAATTTGTCATTTCGTCGGCTAGGCATTGTAGGGGTTTAAATAGGGTTATAGAATGAAGGTACCCACGATCTTAGGAAGTTGAAAGCACCATAAGAGTTAAACCGCTGTGTATGTGACCACTTCGAGCACCAGAACAACTTGCAAGAGATAACACTAGAAGACTACTGCTGTGGGAGAGGAAGACTTGCCTACACCCGAGATGCTGGTATCTAAATCAATCATGCATTGCCTGGTGAGAAAGTTTAACACATAACAATGTGTGATTGGTTTGGAATTAATACTTCTACATTGACATTACGGGCAATGTGAGCTATAATTTTTGTTTTTCAATTTTATCGAGCACATGTGGTTCAGTGACTGACTTGTCTTAGAAGTTGTTAAGGTGGGCTAATGGATTTAATTCATACAAATTAGCATCATAAATTTCATTAATCCCAATTTTGCACTGACTACGGCTTACAGTGTAAGGATGACTCCGATCTTGATCCCAGTGTAGATAAGTTTCTCTCCAATCTTGAGATGAGGGGTAATTCACAAGAGTGATGATAAGTTTGGAGTGCAAGTAGGCCACCTTCATACTAGGAATTAGTGGGAGGCTATTTTTGAAGGTCGGTCCATGCCCTAGCTAACACACTGACATAATGTTGCGAGACCGACCAGTTCCATTTAGAGCTAGCTTCGGCTTTTTGGGCAAGAATGTGGAGGAGTCTGCATGCGAGGAACTATAGCCGGCCAATGAGAAAAAAAGCTGGGTGGGTTAAAATTTGAAGAGATTTTGAATGATTACATGCACCCATTTCACACAATAAAAGTTATTGCTTTAGGATATTTAAAGGATCCCATTGTGGTATTTCCATGATTATATTCACACATTTCATCAGATTCCAACGGCAGTTTGTTGCTGTTGGACGAGAAATTTATGGCATGATGCAAAGAGTAGCCAATTGGCCATTTTCGGAAGGTCTTGTTATATTCCTTATAAATTTATAGGGTTTGCAGTCTTGAACCAGACAGGAACAATTAAATATTATTCTTTAAAGTTTTATTATGGAGTAGCAGAAAGCAAATTATTTCATGCTTTGAAGCAACTCAACCTGCTTACCAATAGTAGCTTCTGGCTTCTGTCTGGTAAGGCTTCTTTTGTGGACACTTCTATACGTCCACGTTCTCTCTTGTCTGCCTGAAACAGGAATTACTGACGATCCCAAAAGTATAGCAAAAATTGTTGGATTTATCCAATATAAATCAACCTTTAAGTGATATACTACATGCATGTAATAGGAATGTAATATTGGAGAATAATGTTGATTGTGATTTGATCTCTTAAAGATATCAATCCTATATAAAGTGTCTTATATTGGAAATAGGATTGATGGAATCCTTAATTGAATATGATTATGATACTTGACTTGGAGACTAAGAAAGTAAGTTTAGGTTTCCTTTATGGATTGAAACCCCAACTTTTAGCTTGTATAAAACATCGGTCCTTATAAGCTCTAGAACACACAGCATAATGCTTCCCATAGAGTAGTTGTATCCGGCTAGGTGTTTATAGAAGATCTTGGTGTTGCCGTGCGCTACTTCTTTTGTGTTCGACTTCCGTGGCTGTGGTTGGAATCAGGTTAGTCACTCATTCGTTTGTGTTTTAATTGTATAACCTTATAAGTACTAGTTTGGTACTAAGATGCTATTATAAAAAAATTGGTATAAAAAAAAAAGTTGAGCTCAAAAAGGTGTTTAGTGAACACTTAAAAACAGCTTATTTTCACAATTTTGGGTGAAAAAAAGTTGAAAACGTGAAGTAGCAAAAATGAGCTTATTCTCATAGCACAGCATAAACATTTTTTTTTTCAAAGCACATCAATACTAACAGTTGGTATCAGAGCCACTGGTTATATAATTAAAGCCTATTAGCATTACACAATATTCTCGTGAACTGCATGTGTTTAATCCAAGTTGTGATTGCATATGCTTGGCAACACCACCAAGTCAGACCTCCTTTGAAACGGTATCAATACGTTTCCACATATAATTGCACATACTTGGCATATTAATATGATATTGTTGACTCTAAAAATTACAAAGCCTATGTGGCGCGCAGGTCGAGTAACTAATAAGCTAACTACGTCCTTCGGTTGAATGCGGGGCGTGCCAACTCATTGGCTGAACTTGGCTGAGGAGTAAAATTTGTTGATGTTGCGTTGAGTGTGTTGCTTACTTCTTTATCTTGCGACTGCGGCCGAGGAAGGAACAAATCTCAGCCTTTGGATTCCCGAGCCTGAAGACAAGGCTGCTAGTTCTGCGAAGTTCACAAATCGTCGGCGCCTGATTCGGTCACAATGATTATATTCGTAAGTAAGCACGTCGAATCGACACCAGACTATACGGACACAATTATTCAAAGGTGATGTATGTCTTGATGGTGAATGTGGTTCGGCTGTCAGAATACCGAACTCTGAAACTCACTTGGGAGTATCCAATCATAAAACCACTCGACGTCCAATACGCCGAATGTTGTGACTCGTAACACCTTACTTTGCCGAAAAGGCTAATAAGATGACCTCTGACAATAAGGATTCGAAAACCCTTCTCGACCAAGACTTGGATAGGTAACCAGTCGGCCTCGGCGCAGTGCTGTTTATCCAAACTGAAGGTGCTCATCGGTCGGCTGATTCTACGGCAACAGTGTTGTTTATCCAAACTAAAGGTGTTTGCCGGTTGCCTTCACAGTGCTGTTTATCCAAACTGAAGATGTGTTGGCGAGAAAAAAAAAATAAAAAATCTTAAGATGTTTGAGAGGTTTTGCGCAGGGCAATTGTGTGTTGAATTGAAGGTCCTGAACGGTTGCATGATGTCTTGTATTTATAGCACCAACGCCTTCTTGAGATTGAATTAAACTCATATCTGGACTGGGATTCCTTGTTTTGTTCCAACTTTGCTTCGAACAACGCCACTCCCACTAGGACTTTGAACTCACCCCTTTTTAAGGCTTTATTCATTGTTGGTCGAGAATCCTAATTGCACTAGGACTTCCTCGTCCCCTTTGCTTATCTGAACTACTCTTTCTTGTGATAGGACTCGACCATCCCTGCTGAATGGCCCGGAATCACCAGACAGCCCATAATACTTTTGACATGGCTTTGGGCCGAGCACAAACCTACACTCGACCCAACAATATTATTTTGGGCCCAAACAGATATGCACATCACATATTTTACATCAGTTCCTATTTGGTCTTATAGACTGAAATTATAAGTTAAATAAAACGATTATATATAATTAGATAATCTGTTTCTACGAGTGGTGCCTATTGAGTTCAAGTTTTCTTCCACCGCCACCACCCTTCAAATCCAAACGTTTTCTAATTGAAGCACTTAATGATGATATTGAATTAACTATAATAAAGGAAGATTGAAATAGTTGGTTCATTATTTTATGGAATTGTATAATTGGAAGAGAAATTTTATTTGAATCTAATTTATGTATCTCTACATCCAACTAATAAGTTTTTTTTAGCAAACTACCAAATTTGTCCTTCGATGAATGGAAATGAAAAGAAAAAAATATTAGAACTCAAAACCCATCGACCGTCGACACACTTTGTTTATCTTTATACCCACTCCCCCATTTTTTTTCCGGTGAACCAAACTACTTCTCCTCGATGTCATCGACGGCCACCATCCTCCTCCACTTTTTATTTTTATTTCTGCTCCCTTTTTCTCTTTCCTCTCGAACCGAATGGAACTGCAATGCTCCACCGGCTTTGCTGTCGACAATGATTTCGATGTATGTTACTGCGCCAACTTACGAACTCTCTCTCTTTCTCCGTCAGCCCGTCGGTTGGAACCTGTAGCTTCCCTTCATTAGTCGTTGTTTATTCCCCAAGCTGTTGACGTTTAAGTTGATAACAAAACCAAAGTACTAATTCAAATTGACCGAATTGACTTAATAATAATGTTGCATATATATTAGTTTATCAAATTTATAGGCACCGGAAAAAGTTAACCTAACAAGAAAGAGAGAGAGAGAGAGATGAGAGCAACGGTGGTTAACTGCGTTTGGGTTTGGGTTCACCGACAAAAATGAGAGACTGGGTGTAAAGATCGTGTGTTGATGGTTGATGGGTTGTGTTCTAATATTTTTTTTTTCATTCACCTAAGGGCACGTTTGGTAGTTTATTAGGAAAGAATTATTAATTGGGTGTAGAGATACATGGATTCAAATAAAATTTTTCTAATTGGAATTACCATAGTGCTTAACGTTTTCTATTTCAATGTTCTTGTTATTATTTTGGTTGAGTTGAAATAGTCATGTGTTCTTGCACTGGAGAATTTTTGAGATGATCAGTGAGCCCAATGAGGAGGTTCATATATGCATCGACATATGAGATCCTGTATGATTTTTTCCTTTTGATCTTATGATTAGAAAGGGTTAGTTAAATATAAAAGAAACCAGAAGAGGTCGGTTAAAGAGCGGATAAAGCTAACGAACCGTGTCGAGGCATAAAGACACCGTTGTCCAACGGAGGACAAGTCATGGACGTCACCTCCCAAGGCATGTGCAGCCTTGCAGAGAATCACATCTCTTTGGAATCACATATTCTGCTATCAGATATATCACTCTTGAATTGGTAAACTAATAATTGTTGAACGGTTGGTTTTCAAGCACTTCAAGTTTTTTTTCTCGTATTCAGTTCTCATGAAGAAAGATTGGAACAGTTTGTTCATCTTTACTAAATTAATTGTGACTGGAGGAATATGGCATGTTTTCAGTTTTCTATTTCAACTTTCATGCTAATGGTTTTGGTTGAATAAATTTAGTGATAGATACAACCACTTTCGGCTAATGTCGTTGTCAATTTTGTAAGCATATGCAAATATATACTTTTGTTCTAACCTTGCCAAGGAATACTGATGAAGCGTCTCAACTCAGCAAGCTCGGTAAAGTCCTCTATCAAAGCAAACGGGGTTGATCATTATATATGTCAAGTACGAATTAGTCGATCATACATATGGTTAGTTTGGATTATTAAGCTTTGAACTTGATAATTATAACAGAGAGAAAATATATGCTTTGAACATGATAAATTATTATATGCATATAAAAGGCATACCGAGAAGCATATGTAAATATGCATAAATGATTTTACTTGTTTTTTAAACTATATTCTGTCAAAATGGTCTGGGTGTTTCGGCACTAGTACATGAGTAAATCTATCGCTCTGTTTTTCATGGGTAAATATAAATTCATGGAAAATTTTCCAATCAGTTGTGTTACATGATAATATGCAGGAAATATATATAGACCGAATGTAATAGCCATGTTAATGGTTGTTGTTGGAAATAATCAACATGGATTAAAATTTTAAGTTTTGCAAGCATGTAGCGAAATGGACATATGGCGTGTTTTTAAACAAGGATTGGGTGGTCATATGTTGCTTTAAGCTTGAGATGATCCCATACAAAGACACCAATATATGTATAATCGCAGATAAGCAATAGTTATGCAGTACATTTGTTGCTTATGGTCATAGTGATATTAACTCATAAGGAATATGCATGACTAATCAAATTAGTTTTGTCTACAATTTTGCTTTCATATCTTAGTATAGTCAATTGTACATGGCTAGAAATTATGAAATTGATGCATAACTTGTGAATTGACTGAGAATGGCAGAAAGCATCCGGTGGCAAGAATAAGAACAATATACAAATAAAATGAGATTTGCAGTAATTATGTGACAATTCTCATTTGTATTTTTATCTATTTATATGAGAATTGTGGTTGGTCATGTGATTATAAATACATGTTTATAAAGAAGTGGTGAACATATGAAGGCATGAGGTATGTATTTCATTCAAAGCATGTGACTAAATAGATAAGCATAAGTTTTCAAACTTGTATATGGTTTGCCTAAAGAATTTAAACAGTGCTTTGATTAGTAAATTTTTATGTGCCATAAGGGGAGAAGAAAAGAAACTTTTCAACGCTAATGTAGGGCATATATTGGAGATGTTTTCTATGGAAGAAAACAATTTTGGTTGTTCCTCTTATTTAATTTGGTTTTTACAAAGCTAATGCATGATTTTAATGCTATGTTTTAGTAATTTTGTACTACGGAAAGAAATATATAAAGGGAAAGGAACCCGTTTGACTTAAGAAAACATTTGAGCGATTTAGCTTTTAAATTAAAGGAATGTATTGTTCTCTCACATTACATAAAGTATTTCTAATTTAAGTAATTGACTCCATAAAGGTAAGTATTGACATTCTTGTGGTGGAATAAAACTTGTTCTATATGTGATTAATATCTCTCAAGTATGCTGTCAGGTTTCTTGAGATTAATTTAATGTCAAAGGGAGTCATGAAGGAATTAGTGCCATTTGTTGGCAGGACTCGAAGCTCCAATCAGGTTATCATATTTTGTCACTTACAGTTAATTAATCCATGTAACTTCTTGAATTGTTTCAGGGAGGAGTTGATCAATGGCTTGTCAATCAAGCAAGCCACAACGGCTTAGTTGACGATGAGACTGTATTTTTTAGTTACTTCAGTCAACATTGCATCTTAATTAGAATAAGAGGGATAATCTTCTTGCCCACATGTGTGGATTATTTCTTTTAGTTTAATTAAGATGGCATGGTATAGGTTTTATTTCACAGAAGTTGTGAAAATCTTCATCTTGCCTACATGTGTTGAAGTTTTTTCATGAAGGTACTTTTGTGACATAAAATCTAGTACTAGAAACTAGTTAATTTTCTTGCCTACATGTGTAAATTAATTTAGTTTCATGAAGTTTATTGGGATAAAGTTCCATGCCATTAGTTACAAATATTTCTACAATGAGCCCCATAAAAGGTTGTGGTTTGAAGGCATGGAAATTGGTCGCATCATGACATATTTTTGTGTCTCTTCATGAGACTTGTTGATGCAAAGTATTGAACCCATGAAGGGTAATCAAGGATTGCTAAGGTATGCATTGTTTAAGTATAATGCTTGTAAATATTTTCAATTTGAACTATGATGTCTGTTTAGAGGATGAAATTTGATTACTTGAGTGTCCTTTGGACATCGAAATTGAAATAACGCGAAATTGAATTTTTTAGAGATGTTTATGTTCATGATAGATGAACATAGCTTTTCTGGCAGATTGTGTGTCTTGATTACAGTCGGATGAATGACACGTCTAATGGTCACCAAATGACCTAAATTTTTAATATGTTCAAAATATATATGTCTACTATGTGTTTGCAAATTTTGGTAATTTTTCGCCATGTATTTTAATTATGGTGAATTTACTAGTAACCCATGCTTGTATAGAGTGTTATACTGGCAGATTGTGTTGGTCGTTTTGAGACGTCACTTTAGACTACTATTTTGACCCAAAACAGCTCTATGTTTTTATTTTATGAAGATTAGTATGTCTATTTTGATTAGTATAATTTTGGTAGCAATCAAGCTCGTAAATTAATTATGATGAATTCTAAAGTAAGTGTAACTCATTGCTGAAATTCTGTTTGACAACTTTATGTTGGTTGTGATGTCTATTTATTATGTCTAAAATATAAAGCAATTTTCTTAGGTACATCTTTGAAAGAATATATTAACGAGTGTTTGCCCATGTGGGAGAATTAGTGAATGAAAATTGGGCTTCACACTCATTAACTTATTTGCAAGTATAAACTTTGAAAACTTAGTGGGAGTTGTTCTAAAATTTTAAGCATTAAGTGGACTTGCATGAATCTATTAAAGCGTTATTTTATCTTCCATGAATTTGTGTTACTCGAATGTATATAATATATTTAAGTTGCACGAATGAATAATTGGTATATGCGTACATTTTTACGTTACTTGCAATCATTTGGATTTCTCGGTTGATCATTTGTCTTGAGGCTCATAAGGACTTAGCATAAATGTGGAATTATTAATACACATAAGATGGTTGTTGGTGCATGTTTTTGTAACAGTCGTGATTGCTTTCGTGCTTAGTTGTACCTTTCATTGAGGTAATATGCATTCATTGACTGAGAAAGGCTATTCCCAAAGGCATATTTTCAAAAATATGATTTAAGTATTGATTTGCAAATTAAGTAATGATGTTGCAGATTAGTGGGAGCTTGAGTTTCATTTTAGTAATGCCTTATATTTGCAGATGACCTATAAGGTATGTATAGAATCCATGTATTCAATTTAATCTCCAATTGGATTCATTAAGTCACATTTTTATGTGCTAGTCAATTATCTGATGAAATATATATCGGATATCAAGTTGTTATAAAATTGCATTTTAAATGGCATGACATGGTCTATGTACTATCTCAGTTGTGAGGATTTCTATTTGCCCGCAGGTGTTGGAAATCACCATGAAAGTAACTGGTATGGTGCATAGATCAGTGTCAAAAACATGTTAATTCATCTTGCTCACAAGTGTTGAATTAATTTGTTTTATGAAGTTTTGGGATATTTTACTTGGACATGTGCCTATTTGGTATTTTTAGTTGTGTCTGTTGGTTACAAACATTGTTTGTATTGTTACTGACCTAATGAAAGTGCATGATTGTTTGGGAGATGTATTCACACCTGCACGTTATGGTTGTTTCATTAGATGAAGGATATCTGTATTGGGAGATTTAAGGCTTTGAAAAAGCATAAAGTGTAACTTGTGTGTTACCATAAGGTGGACTTGAGATGATATAAAGTAAGACATTTTGGTTAATTTAAAGTTTCATCTCTTGATCATAATTTGTGTTTCATGTAAATGAGGATCTTAGCATGTGTGATTATGAAGGTTCTGGGTTTTGTCAACCCTACAACCTTGTTAGTTCCATGTTAAGAAATGCATTTGATAGAAACTTCATTAAGGATGAGATGTAATCATTGTTACATAGTCACTAAAGTGACATTAGTCTCCAATCTCAAGTATAAACATGAATATTACATTTTGTAGACCAAGTGGGAGAATGTTGGATTTATCCAATATAAATCAACCTTTAAGTGGTCTACTACGTGTAATAGGAATGTAATATTGAAGAATAATGTTGATTGTGAATTGATCTCTTAAAGATATCAATCCTATATAAAGTGTCTTATATTGGAAATAGGATTGATGGAATCCTTAATTGAATATGATTATAATACTTGACTTGGAGGCTAAAAAAGTAAGTTTAGGTTTTCCTTTATGGATGGAAACCCTAACTTTTAGCTTATATAAAACACGAGTCCCTATAAGCCCTAGAACACACAACATAATGCTTACCAGAGAGTAGTTGTATCTTGGTGTTGTTGTGCGCTACTTCTTTTGTGTTCAACTTCCATGGCTACTGTTGGAATCAGGTCAGTCACTCCTTCGTTTGTGTTTTAATTGTATAACCTTATAAGGCTAACAAAAATTTCATGAAAATAGCTTTCACGATGATTTTGTAGACTCAGTAAAATGAATTAAAAATTGAGAGTTATAACTAACAGTTTTTAGTCAATTCTGCAATAAATAATCATCATAAAACCTATTTTTGAGAATTATAAAAGCTTCTTAAAAATTGTAAGACATTCCTGAGATTTTTTTACCGATTTAACTCTGTACTAGTTCCATTCTAGGCCTTATTAATTTTTTATAATGATTTTACTATTTCAAGCTAAAAGTTTCAACAAAAAACTGACTTATATTACTCAATAAATGATAAAACTACTGCTGCTAAATGGCTTATTATTACATTTTACACCCAGGGCAATCAAAAGGTTTTACAAATACTTAACAATCACATTATTCAGAAAAAAATCCGTTCCTTCCAAATTTAAGTTGGTCATTAATTGATACAACCTATTTTCATGGAGTTATCGATGCACTACAAGCTCATGCAGAATATTTGAAGTTGTTCAGGTCGACTATACTCCATTCTGGATATGTTCTCGCCAGCTAGTGTTATTTCCATTGATTTTTCTTTTTTCCAACTTAAAAATTCTAGAAGCCTCTCAATAAATGGTAAGAGCGTTTTAAATCTACTGACTAATAAAATTTTATACTAGGACACAAAATATACTTCGGATTGAAAACTCATTATTATATTAACATACATATTAGATATGGGTTATGGTACAGTGCATGATGTTTGCTCTTTTATATCTGAGCTCGAATCACCTCCAAAGTAGTAAAGAAATTCAAAGATGTCACATAGTAATAATAAGGGGTGTGCTATTCACACCTCTTTTTACTTCTCACACACCCTTTATTAATTTCTGCCATTTGATCTTTTTTAATTCAGTCGATCCGACGACCGCAAATTAAAGAGGGTGTGTGTCACATCCCGGCCCGAGGCGGATCACTTCCCGGGCCCGCTCCACCACCGTAGCACGATATTGTCCGCTTTGGGCTTACCATTCCCTCACGGTTTTGTTTTTGGGAACTCACGAGCAACTTCCCAGTGGGTCACCCATCATAGGATTGCTCTAGCCCCCTTCTCGCTTAACTTCGGAGTTCCTACGGAACCCGAAGCCAGTGAGCTCCCAAAAGGCCTCGTACTAGGTAAGGATGGGAATATACATATAAGGATCACTCCCCTGGGCGATGTGGGATGTCACAATCCACCCCCCTTAGGGGTCCGACGTCCTCGTCGGCACACCACGACCAGGGTTAGGCTCTGATACCAAATTGTCACATCCCGGCCCGGAGCGGATCACTTCCCGGGCCCGCTCCACCACCGTAGCACGATATTGTCCACTTTGGGCTTACCATTCCCTCACGGTTTTGTTTTTGGGAACTCACGAGCAACTTCCCAGTGGGTCACCCATCATGGGATTGCTCTAGCCCCTTTCTCGCTTAACTTCGGAGTTCCAACGGAACCCGAAGCCAGTGAGCTCCCAAAAGGCCTCGTGCTAAGTAGGGTTGGGAATATACATTTAAGGATCACTCCCCTGGGCGATGTGGGATGTCACAATCCACCCCCTTAGGGGCCCGACGTCCTCGTCGACACACGCAACCAGGGTTAGGCTCTGATACCAATTTGTCACATCCCGGCCCGAGGCGGATCACTTCCCGGGCCCGCTCCACCACCGTAGCACGATATTGTCCGCTTTGGGCTTACCATTCCCTCACGGTTTTGTTTTTGGGAACTCACGAGCAACTTCCCAGTGGGTCACCCATCATGGGATTGCTCTAGCCCCCTTCTCGCTTAACTTCGGAGTTCCTACGAAACCCGAAGCCAGTGAGCTCCCAAAAGGCTTCGTACTAGGTAAGGATGGGAATATACATATAAGGATCACTCCCCTGGGCGATGTGGGATGTCACAGTGTGTATGAAGTAAAAAGGGTGTGTGGATAGCACACCCCTAATAATAATAATATCTAGTAATACATTAGTTGGTGATAAAGATCTGTTTGTTTGTCTAGAAAAGGTAGGAAAGCAATGGAGAATCAATTGATTTATGCTCTTATTGTTGGTATATGGTCCAACCCATGGTGAATGTTCTAGATTATTCTAGTAAGCAAGTGAGGTGGTTGGAGCATGCTAGACAATTCTAGCAAGTTATTAAGTTGGTGGAAGAAGCTAGAAAGTACTAGCTTCTTTGGTTGCAAAATGGAAAGATCTAGAAACTACATTTTTGTGGCTAGTATAGAATTATCTAAGTTAGAGGATTGTAGAATATACTAGAAACTAGAAACTAGTTCTAGTTTGTAGAAGGAACTAGGAACTAGTAGAATGCCAAGCCCTCACCTATAAAGATGGGTGTGATGTTGTAGTGATGTAACCAATCAAGAAAGAGTGAGTAGAAAAGGATCAAGTCCAAGGCTAAAGTTCCAATCCAAGAGTGAGAGTGAGAGTGTTCCACTACACATTGTGTGAGTGAAGTTTAGAGTGATAGAAAGTGTGTGTTATACTTTCTTATATCCATCAAGCTTTGTCTTTGGCTTGGTAAGACTGCTCTTGTTGTACTCATCTTTTTCATATAGTGAAGATTGATCCTTGTTTCGTGGACGTGAGCATAAATTCTTGGTGTCCATTTTCTACTTTACTTTGTGCATTCTTTATCTTGTAGTACCGACATTCCTTAACACTTATATATCAATGTTATTCAAACTATTGTTAAGTTCAAGTGCTAAGATAAATGATTATGAACCACTACATCCTTATCTTTGCTATTGTTAAAGTTCCTGAAAAAAGGCTGAGAGAGATGAGTAATGGTACACAAACCATTTACTGAATATTGTAGACGGACAGCGTCACTAATAAAGGTAGGATATTTCACTTCTACACTTCTATTAGAGACGTGTCTACATGATTTTATTGGAGACTTACATTACAGATTCTAATCCGAAATCACTCGCATAATCATATTTACTAAAAACATGACCTATCCACCTCATTTTCCAGCCCTTTGGGGTAACCTGTCATCAAACATGGAGCCTGTGGAGTGGAAAATGCATCCTTAGTACCAAAAGCTTGCGAGCAAAATGGATCCAAGTGAGTCCCTCCTTGAGCAGGAAGCAAGTGTATTCCCGACAGGGTCAGATTTTTGCATGGCAGTGAATCGCTGCAAGCAAGATGCATAGGAGGCTTTCTACTGTCATACGTGCCCATTATGTTTGAGAACTGAACACTGTCAATCAATACTGCAGAAGTTTGGTTGGAGCATTGTTTCTTGAGGCAGTAAAACTGGTTTATGATAATGGGGTTTAAAACTGTGTCCATGTGAATGTCCTTGAAGGTTACTTTAGATACCATGCCGGAGCCGCCTTGCCATGTTTTGATCCGAACACCGTTGTTGGAATTCTTGATGATGGAGTCACTCACTGTGATGTTTGTAACACAGGCTTGTGAGTTTCCTTTGCCAAGACTACCTATGCTGCAAAGATAAACAGAATATTTAGTTATATCAAGATATATAATTTGGGAAATATCCTCTCATCAGACTTTTGTTGTTAAGTTGTGAATTTAAACATACACATTCTGATATTAATCATCCTAAAACTCAATGATCTAATACCTTATTCCGTGACTTGGACCACACGTCATGTAACTTATATCCACGTTATAGCAGCCCGTTCCAATCGAGACACAATCATCGCCTGCATATGAAATTGAGGTAGAGAAGAATGAGCCTTCAAATAAATAAAATTCTGCTTCGATATGATAGAAATGTAGGAGTTATGCACACGCACAAAAAAGCACAATCAACTAGATTATAGTCTAGTCGTATTTTCTTTTCAATGTTAAAAAATGTGCGAGTTGTAAATAATTACCCGTGGAAATGGTTGAATGGTGTATTTCGGCATTGGTTGTGTCCTCTATGTGGATTCCATCTGTGTTGGGACTGTCTTCAGGTGAAATTACGCTAATGCTTTCGACACTGACATGTGCACAACTATCAAAACGAATATGAATCTTGGGGCTGTTCTCAAGCCTAAGTCCTCGAACAAACAAATCTGACCCTTTTGAGAACCTTATGATCTGCATGCATTATAAGATTCAAATATACAATTATTAGCAATGGTTGCTTGAATATTTGATTTTTAATAAGGTTTTAATAACATAAAGAGGGCTATTTTCAACTGTTAAATCATGATAATAACTTCTATGATGAGCACTTACAGATGGGCTATCACAAGGACCCTTTCCTCCCTGTTCCAACATTGATACAAAATTAATATCATCAATAGGCATGTAGTTCTAAGATTAAATATATAATTATCAGAAGAAAAAAAAAATTAAATGAGAAACTTTTTTAAAAAGCCAATTCTAAACTACTTGTTTGCGTGTACAAGAAGAGAGTTCAAATTCGAATGTTACACACTGACCTTACCAACCGGTCAAAAGCACGTAATTAATTATTGATATCATCATACCTTGTGAGGCTTGCAGGGGAGGTCCCACCATTTCTCTCCTCTCCCATTTAAAAGACCATTCCCTTGCATTAGCATTCTATGGACTTCTTTGAAGAGCAGCCAGTCTTGCCTCTTGGTGTTTGGGGGCCATTGATCGGGTCCATCCGGAGGCATAAGGGCTCCCTCAATCTGATCTCATCCATTAATTAACATATAAACATACAAATAGTTACAACTAAACGACTTGTAACATGATAATTAATTACTAAAATTACCTGAAACACAAGCCTAGATTTGCAAGGCCCCTCGAAAACGATAGGTTGAATCAAGAAGGATAAATTGTTAGGAACAAGAAACATGGCAGCAGTGCTAATTTCAGCTTGGCAAACAGCATTCCAAGTGTCCTTGAATGCTTCAGTGTCATCTTTGACACCATTCCCCTGAGCACCGAAGTCCAACACATTAAAAACCCGCAACTTGTAAGGATTCTCAGGGTAATCTGGAGGTTGAGATTCTGGTATTTGAACCGATGGACTCTTAGGGTAGACGGATGGGGAGGAATATGGCGGCCATATTTTCGGTACATGGTATGATGGCCATGGCCAATTTAATATCAGAGATGTTATGTGCAAATCTTTGTGTTTTATATGTCGTTTTTGAAAGAAAACAATGACAAACACTAAAAGCACAACAAAAAGCAGCGTGAAGAAACGAGAGAGCTTCATCATGCTTTGAGCTTAAAAATTAGGGTTTAGTGAGGTGTGCCCTATTCAAATTTCTTTGTGCGTGACAAATTATAGAACAAATTGTTAGATCTGTTTACTATGTAGAACCCAAGTTTGCTGCCTTTGGCATTGAATAAAATGAGAACAGAAAAGGATTCATATTCGGCTAAAAGACAAACAGCAGCAAAATATATAAAGAAGACAAAAAAAAAAAAAAAAACAAAACCCTAAACAAAAGTCTGGAGAATTTCTGTAGATGCTGGCTCAAATCAGAATCAACTGCGACCCTTTTGTGAAGTTAAGAAACTGTGAGTCTGTGACCACTACTCTTGACACTACTTAGACGGTTAAACCCTAAATACCTTCACTTGAAATATATATCCGCTCTTTTCCTACTTGCACGGTACGTGTTACGTGAGTCTTGAGAGATTTTCTCCTACTTTGACACTGAATTTTTATTATTATTCAATTTCTAACAGCTCTTCTTTATTTTATTTTATTTCTTTTGTTAATGGTATTAAGAGGTATTTGACCCTATTCATTAATTTGCATAAGAGTAATGTTACACTTATCACATTCTTTATATTACATTTATAGCACATTTCTAATGGAGATAGCACCCATCAAGGCATCAACACATGTGTATGAGTCCCATATTTATTAGAAAAATGGTGCAAATATGATATGAAAATATGGTAAAAGTAATATTTTTGTTTGCATAGTAACTTTTCCTATCAATGGTACCCTTTTGCATATTAAATTGTAATTTTTTCTATGAATGGCACCCTTTTGCATATTAAATTGTCTTTTTTGTTTGTATTAATTTTTTTTCCCTACAACTTGTTTGTTTGTGTATTTATTTTAATTTTTCAGTTATGCAGTAAATAATTCATGGCTTACATTTCTTTCATTTACTGCCTTGGAGCATTTTCAATGAAGAGATGCAAATTTGAGATACAAAAATTATATTTACATGTTAATTATTTTACACTTTCGAAATATGCTAAGATTTCTAATCCAATAAGAGAGATGTAAATTTAAGATTCTATTTCATTTTCTGACTTTGATTTACGAACCCACCACCAATAGATGCAAAAAAATATGTATATTTTAGGTTTTTGTTTACAATTTCTGACTAAGATGTATATTTTAGGTTTTTGTTTACAATTTCCAACTAAGATGTATATTTTACATCTCTCTATTCGAAGGTTTAGGCCAACACAAATTGCAAAATACACATTCCAAGGCATTTTGCATCTTCCATTAAAGATGCAAGTGGCCTCAAAAGTGTGTATGTCTTCCCGTTGTTAAATAAAAAAAATAAAAAAATAAAAAAAAAAATTAACCCCTCAATTTTAAACTCTCTTTAAAAGAATACAAGTCTTTTAAACTCTCTTGAACTATTTCAAACAAAAACTCTTCTTTTAATAGAGTAACAACAACTCTCTTTAATTAGTTGAAGAAAACCATTAAGATATAAACCATTGGCAACCGAATTGTAGGTTAAATTTTCGTTATTTATTCTTTGCATTGGCAATTTATCTCGCATTGTTTGGAAACGAATGTTGTGTTAAGGAGTGTAACCACTGCCTTAACTTTCTTCATAATAAAAGGAAAAAAAATAAAAAGAGTTCTACATACAAAACGGGTCAAAGTTCAACATGGGCATTACTATGATCTTTGTTATCACATGTTATCTAATCCAACATTTACGCAAGTCAAGATACAAGAAGAAATGAGTATGAGATCAACTACTCTCCTTAATCAATATAATTTCACGTTTTCAAGTTTTTATTCCGGATTGCAACACAAGCCACAATTTTTTTGGGCTGGTGTTAGTAAACGCAATAGAAGTCGGGAACGAATCAATTTCGATGACCATGTCTTAGTTTTCGAACAATTCAGACACGATACAGAAGTTGAGAAAAGGTGCATGTCCGTCGCAGCATAAACACTCAAACACGAATCAAACGAAACAAGCATTTCTTGAAAAAGGAACTATAGTACAAGATACAACACATTCTCTTTGGAAATGATATGAACAACATGTTTCAGTCAGTACTATAAAACACAAGGTACAATCCTACAAGCCTTGATGAAACTTAACTAGAAGTATGTCAACTAGTTCAAACCACAACTAGTTCAAACCAAGTTTACTAGAATCTAGGAAGTTATCCGTACAAAAAAAGTTGAACTTATCCCCAGCCTACAAAAGGAAGCCGCGGATGTCCACCCTCTGGAGGAGGCATTAGGGATGGAGGTAGATTGCTCGATGACGTTCCCGTATGATCTCTGACCACCACATCTGTGAAGCATAATGAGGAAAAGTAAGCACTAGAACTAAAGCATTAACTTCAGGAGTCGGACTAGCTCACATCTGAAGTCGAGTTTGTAAAAAACAAAAACGAAGACAACAACGGTCAACTAGCAACATACAATTTGAAGTTACCTGGCAAGGAGCTGCCTCCAACCGACTGATTCTCTTGAAAAGTCGAAGATTGATTAGTATCAATCAAAACTGTATCCTGCTGACTGTTATTGGGATGAAGGTATTTACAAGAATCATCATGTGAGCAAGATCCCTAAAAATCATACCAAGGAAAACATATAAATCTGCAGAAACAAATCAGCTTTGTTACAATGCAACATTCTAAACTAGTCTAATATGTAAGAGGGTGATTTGAACTTAAGTCCAATAGGGCGGGCATACTGTCATGTCAACTGGCCTAACCAACACATGCATTTCTAAACAAACATAAACACAAACTCTGCCTCCAACCCATTACTCTATACCAAGCAAACTTACTTGAGTTAATCAAAGAAAAATCAAAATCTGTCTCCAACTCATTATTCAATAAGCAATGAACAATTGGGTAATCAATGAAAATGCGATTAAATTGACAAAAAGAAATCAATTACTATATTGACAAAGCCGTTGCAGATCCCCTTGGTCGCTCTCTGGGTCAGCATGGTTGGGATCTGCAATGAATGGCAACCGGAGTCAGAAATGAATAGTGGGGGTGTTCGGTAGCTGAGAAAACAATGGAAAATGAAAGAAAATCTGAAAAATCAGAAGAGAATGGTTGAATGTTTATGTACCTTTGAAGGAGGCGTACCATTGGCTCTGGCTCGAAGGTGTTGGCCGCTTGGAAGATGGCGGCTCCTCGTAGGTGGGGGTGTCTTGGAATTCCTTCTCGCAGTAATCGTAAAAATTCCTCCTACTAGTTTTATCCCACAAATGGAAAATAAAACACTGCAATCATCTATGCAAAATTGAAGATTTGTTCGTATTTCTGAGTTTGAGGTGATGACCCAAAAACCCTTAAAAAGAAGAATTCAGTTAACTTGTGACATTTCGCAGTTGTGCATTAGGTCAGCAGATCAGAGCAGTTTATCCATCCTCTTATGCCAAAGTTTGTTACAACCGCCTTCTTGTGCTTAAGTTCAATATGTTTAGTTCAAACTAAAATATCGAATCGTCAAAAAGAACACATAAACTTGGTAATGATTTGCACGCAACGAGGGTTGAAAATGAGATAATTGTTGCCTTCTATTTCGGCGACACGCGCAGGCCTGTCAAAATGACATAACATGAGACATTGGTAGTGATGGACATAAAAAAAAGTTCACGAAAATCACTTGCCAGCACATTCCTCAGTTCGATGAAATCAAGGTTACCAGTACAAATTGGAAGGCTTAGTTTCGAGGCATAAAAAATGATGTAGTTTTCACAAGACACATTCGTCACGCATGAAACAACCCGTCAATTAGAAATCAAACGTTTCCACTTGTACACTAATCTACGGGAGATTTGCTACTTCCTACTACGACAGGGAACTTGGCCCTTCAATAAAATCTCACAAACAAACCTCGATTACACGGAAATACGAAATCACAGAACATTGGTACATTGGTACATTGGTCTGTCTACTAGGAATACAGATACAGACACATTTTGATAAAAGCTGGTGTTCGTCTTCTATGCGAAGCTACAATCTTCGGCGATACAGGGAAGAGGTACGGTACTCATAAATACCCTTTTGAGGTTCGGACATGACAAGATTCAATAGAACACATCTAATTTTACAAAACAAAGTCATGCAATGAGGTAAATTAAATAAGACGGACACAAATAGCAGGCCAGGTAGAACAGAACACATAGCTTCAATATGGGACCACGCATGGGGTTACTCACATTTCACAAACTAATCGGACGCCAAGAACGGGACTTGCTTTCGCGCGTGTTCCGGAACCAATTTCATCAAAGTTTCCGCAGGCACTCCCTTTAATTCTAATTGATAGCACACGCAACATCAAAAGGTAAGAAATTTGATAAAAGGCTTGGAGAAGGAAACCAAATTGTCTGAGAACAATATCATACCATGTGATTTAAAGTTGAACAAAGGCGGAAGGAAGCGTCCATTCGGCAGGCGGGTGTTCGGGTCACGAAGATCATCAAAGAAGGAGTGGACCAAGGCATCCAGCTGTATACGGGCACACGATTGAATTTTTATTTATTTTTCTTCCAGAACCATGATTGAAAATAAAGGGAATTTTACTGAATTTTCTTTTAATAGCACATATTTATCAGAGTTAATTTTTTTAATAAGAAAGGTAAATCCGCGAAAATTAACTATTTGGACATGAAAAAAAAAAATTAAAAACTTAGTACTCACAGCTGTGCACCGCAGGTTAGGAGAGTATTGCAGCAGTCTTGAAACCAGATCAACAGCTTCTGGAGGCATACGCTTGTGGAATATCTAAGAAAATAACAGATATAAATATGCTATCTGGTGAATGAAATATAATATCATACATAATATCTTCCATTATATTACCTTGTGCCACGGGTGAGCTTTGATTTGAGGAAATTTGAACTCCGTATAGTTAGGGTTCATGCATTTGATTTCCTCCCGTGTTGGAGTGCCCAAAACCTACCAAGAGAAAAAGCAACACGTAAATCACTACCATGACAAAAGACTAAAGTTCAAGATTCCATGAAAACACCAAGTAAAAAAGAGTGATCCATATCCTTTAGATTAAATAAGATTTAACCACTGCCAAAACGATATAAATGATGAATTACCTTAATAATCTCAACAAGCTGGTCAACTCCACTCTCACCAGGAAAGAGAGGCTGATGCAAAAGAAAACGCTGTTGTATTAGAATCGTACTAAACATATATTTCATAAAATACAATAGTCAAAGCACGTACCTGTCCAAGCAATAGCTCAGCAAGAACACACCCAACAGACCAAACATCAATAGCTGAAGTATACTCAGTTGCTCCAAATATAAGTTCCGGTGCTCTATAATATCTAGAGCAGATATAAGATATATTTGGCTCTCCTTTTACCTGCACAACAATAACACAGTATAAGGATATATGCCAATCCAACAAAAGCAAACGCCACGATGAGTATCATTGAAAGAGAAAGGACACCAAAAACAACAAAACATACCAAAACTTTGGCACTTCCAAAGTCGCACAACTTTACTTGGTGGGTATGTGGGTTCACCTGCACAAAATAAGAAACAAATTTTCTAACTTTTCTGTTTATTTACTCCATAAACACCACCACCCACAACAATAGGGTTAACAAGATATTAAAATGCATATAGGTATACGAGGGTTCACCTGCACAAAATAAGAACCAAATTTTATACCTTTTCTGTTTACTTACTCCATAAACACCGCCACCCACAACAATAGGGTTAACAAGATATTAATAGGCATATAGGTATACGAGAATCAAAGTACATACCAGAAGATTTTGAGGCTTAATGTCCCGATGACACACTCCAATGCAGCGGTGAATGTAGGATAACGACCTAAAGATCTGCCAAATATGGATGAAATGAGGCAAATTTCAGCAACTCGGAACATAAACCCTCCAGGGCAGCAGGAACAACATTATGCCCTAATGCGCAATTCTGAGATTCAATTTAGCCTAAGCCTTGGGCTCAAGAAGTAAGATTTTAGTCCAACAGCTCAATTCTTAAATGTGGTATATAACATACTGCACAATTTATGTAAATATGGTATGTAACATACTGCACAATTTACGTAAAATTATCTACTTCCTAAGAAAGAAAGACATGTTCCTTTTCCAATATTAAAACTATGCAAATGCAACTTAGAGAAAAATAAAAAAGGTACACATTCGTTGGCATCATACCTGGTATGTGTAGAGTTTAACATATATAAGAGGCATCCGTTGGTTCAACTTGTTGTAGTGTTTAATCACACGGTGAACCGTTTCGGGAACATACTCAAGCACCAAGTTAAGATAAAGTTCATCCTTTTCCGTCGTTGAAAAGAAGCAATGTTTCAAAGAAACAACATTTGGGTGGTCAAGAAGGCGCATGGTCTGTAGCTCACGATTCTTGTACCTCTTATCTTGCAGAACCTTCTTAATAGCCACAGTTTCACCAGTCTCTAAGCACTTTGCCTGCACAAATAAGAACTCAGAATTTAAGACATGAAAATTGCTACCGATTTGAAGGGCCATACATTTTCCATAGTGAATTGTAAAGCAAAAGACTAGAGTCTTACTTGGAACACAACTCCAAATGATCCGTGTCCGACAACACGCTCAGCCATGTAACTGATTGTCTATTATGACAAAATATACAACATTTTGTTAGAGGAAACTTGCAATTAAATAATAAAGGAAAACATCATATCAGTGGTCCACATCAACTAGAGACTAATGTCCAAAAGGGAAATATTATACCTGTTTTGGCTGGCCATTTCTACCACCAATAGTTGTCACGATTATATGGCCTGTCTCTGTTCCGTTACCATCAACGACTGTGACTGTGGATTCCATTTCCTACGCAAGTGAAGCAGACCATAAGTCCTCAAAACCAAATATACGATAATCCTAAAAACGAAAAACAAAAAAGTACCAAGGAGAAAATACTCTGATAAGAAAGCACTTAAACTAATGGCTTACGTACTTTGTCATCCCTAATTTTCATGTCATTCATCTCCTCTGGCAACTTATCCACACCAACCACGTGACCACTGGGTTCTCTCCTACTTGACGTAGGCGCCACACCCACTGAAGCCATTCCCTGTTCTCTTATGGTTTAGCCTTGGTAAAATCAACCATCAACCTACTGCAATCAATCAATCAAGCAACGATAATTAAAATTTTGACTGTGAAAATGCAACATTGACAATCCGAATAGAATTTTCTTCAGCCATCATCCACAATCCACACAAAGATCCATTTAAAGTTTTATGATTCGTAAAGCAAAGGCAATTTGTAGCCAATCAACTGAGCTTAAGCTGAAAATCAAACTCAGTACCTACCAGCATATACAAATAAATAAATAAATAAATATATATATATATACACACATACACATACATATACAAATATGAAAAAAAATCAAAACTTGTAAACCAAAGCACACAAATTTTATGAATTGCACAACAAAAAAGAACAATAAACGAACCCCACAAATTAGTAAAGGCAACTCTTTGACCTTCTATATATACCCACAAACAAATCAACATTTACACAGAGATCCAACAATTAAAACCCAAAAATCACAAAAGAAAAATCAAACAACTACCTGAATATTTAATCATAACAATTATTCCTCCCTCACCAACCCCCCATCACCACACCAAAAAAAAAAAATAAATAAATAAATAAAATAAAGGGCCAGTCACAGATGCCAAAACTAGCCGATCTAAACACCCAAAACGAAAAAAATAAAACAAAACCCTCCTTATATATCACAGAAAAAAAATTCAAAAAAAAAATCAGAAAAAAAAAAGGTAACTTTATATGAGAAGAGTGTCAGGGGAAGAAAATCGTACCGACGAAGCAGAAACTGGCGAAGATCAAGGGAGGATCATCTGGAAAACGAAGGGCGTGAGGTGGAATCAGAGGCGTAGATCCATGATCAGTGATCAGAGAGAGGTGGGAAGGAGGGGGAGGGAGAGAGAGAGAGAGGATCTAGGTCTCTTCCTCTTTTGGATTCGAGTGTTTGTGTGTTTTGTTTATTTTTGCTTTTTCTGTGTGGTGGTGCTGTGATGCGCTGGGAACACAGGACAGTCAAAGGAGACCCCTTTTATTTTAATTGGCTCCTAGTTTTTTTAATTTGTTATTAATTTTACAAATTTAAGAAAGTTTATTTTAAAATTCCAACAGAAAAATAAGTTTATATTTTAAAAATAAATTCCAGACAAATGAGAAGACTCTGGCCTTTTTTTTTTGACCATTCAAACTTGCTTATATATTTTCTTTTAAACAAACAATATTATCGACATTAAAAGGGTACAGAAGTAAGTTGGTAATGATATGGTTCAAATATAGTGAGAATCGAGTTTAAGACTTCTCTCTTCTAAGTGAAAAGGAATATCGAACTCCCCCTCCTCTAAGTGTAAAAATATCGATGTACTAATAATAATAAAAAAAAAGAGTAATACCACTAAACTATAAACTATAGTATTACTAAATGACTCCATTCAAACTTGCTTTTAGTTGTGTTGTTTTTTTACCTTACTAGCTTGCTTTTAATTGGCTCCCACAGTTCTCATTTTGAGGACATGTGAAAGCTTAAATACATATTAGTCACAAGATTATATTAGTTTAAACACGTATGCACAAAGTTTTGTTTCATGACATAATTTAAATTCTTATCAATTAAAATTTCGTCAATTGCAAATACTATTGCTGGAGATTAATATTAAGTTCAAATATTTTACAAATTATCTAAACTAATATAATTTTATAGCTAATCTACATTTGATCATCACATGTCCTCAAAATTGCGAAAGATATGGATTTTGGCAACTTTTTGCATAAGGGCACCCACACTCCACATGCATTTACAAGAAAATAAGAAGAAAAAAAAAATACCACTATATCATAATATATATATATATATATATATATATAAAATAAATCTTAGTTCATATTATGTCCAAATTTGTGCATACATGTAAGACTTCATCGAAGCATGTTGGGTTACCAAATTTTTTTATTTTTTTGAACAAATTATATTATCTCCAGTAAGGAGAAGAGTGTAGACTTAGCCTCACAATGAACTAGTAATAATATGATTCAAATTCACCTTTAACGAGAATCGAACCTAAAACCTTTAACTCACAAGTTAAAAATAATACAGCTAGACTGTAGTACTAAATGGTTGTTGGGTATTAAATTAAGCTTGAACGAAATGTTTTACTTTAAAAGTGATGCGCACATTGGTTCAAAACATTCAATTTGAAATTTTTTGACAATCATATTCTCATTTCTTAAAAGGGATGTGATATCTACACATTCTTTTTTAATTCTTGCACACTCATTGGTAATTTCTATTCATTGATCTTCTTTAATACATTCGATCCGACGGCCGAAAATTAAAAGAGTGTGAAAAGTAAAAAAATATGTGTGAATATCACACCCCTTCCTAAAATCCTTATAGTGAAACAAATACGACAATATATGAATTTGTTAATGTATAACAACGTTATAATCATTTGGTTTAGTAATTTTCCTTAAGGCATACAACCTAAGTTAAAGTTTGATGTGAATGGTCTGAAGAGTTGCGGATGATATATAAGGAAATAATTAACGAATACTTTTACTACAAAAAGAACTAACTTTGCCACGGCACCTTTTAAGATCGGGATAACTCACAAAAACATTTCAATCACTTTCTGACCACAATTATATAACTCATCAGCATCAGAAATTAAACCCCAGACGTGTCATAAGAAATACAAACTTAAAATTCATCCCTAACTATTAAATCATCCTGTAATGGTTAAACATCAAGTTTAATTGGAATATACCCTTTTGTTTCTTTAATGTGGACCTTGGCCGAAATACAACATAATAGGTCCAAATCCCAGTTAATACTCCAATTGTTTAACCAGTTAAATAGAACATTGGATATGATAAAAGGAAAGCTAATCAAAAAAAATTTGAAAACTTTGAATTTTGACAATAAAGATAAAATAAAAGGTAAAGTAAATAGTACCAAAATTGACTTTTTAGTGTAAAAATATAATTTTTCGTTAAAATAAACAGTACCGGAAACTTTTCGTTAAAGTTCCCTATAAATAAATTCTAGAAGGGTGTTTATGTCTTTTTGAGGTGGGCGCCCTTGTTGTAAAGGAGGAGCGCCCAGAATAAATATAGTCCAACATGCGAATATACTTTGCCGGTAAAAGAAAAGGCCAAACAAAACCCATCATCCTCCTACGAATTGACTCTTAACAACTTCATACTTACCCACTCTCAAAACATCAACGTGTCCAAAAAACAAGCACACTTTGATGCCTATTAGTCAAAATTAAGGATTAACAATTATTAATTAACATAATATCAACTCCTTATCCTAATCCTTCAATAATGCTTAAATAAGACTTTTAAGTTTGAAAACTCTTAGAGAGCTGACATAAACATAGCCAAGTTGGCTAAAACGATATGGTCCCCATGTCTCTCTACCCAAATTCAAATCTCCATCCATGTAATTTCGACTAGATTAGAATACTCGACTAGAACAATGTGCTCTACCCAACTGCACTCGAGTTCGAATCTCCATTTATGTAGTTTCGATTAGGTTAAAGTATCACTAGAACCAAAGAAAACCCAAAACACTAGAGGCCATCTCTCCATCCTATTCTGGAATTCAACTTTGGCAGGAAGCATTTGTATAAATTACCATAAGTCTTCCTTTATTTGCCCAGCTTTGGTAGATTTCCCCCAACGCAATCCACAGAAACATTTTCCGTCGGATATATATTCAGAAAACATGTACAATGAAGCTTCAGACTTTCAACATCGTTCTTCCAGCTCTGAAAGAGTCAGCGGTGGATGGCTTTTCTCCAATCACTTTCATAGACAGGGTGCTTCCAACTGCTACTTTTGCAGTCAACAGCTTTCAAGTCTACGATCAAAATACGAGGCTACGAGTGGATTCCAGAAATTGAAACCGCAAAATATTTAGATGAAAACGACGGTTACCATATATGATGTGTAAGCTGAGACAATTTGAAGTCAGCCTTCCATGCCATTAAGCACCACTCTGAGCTGAGAATTTGGGTGCTCGGCCTAGGGGTATTATATGATCCTTCATAAGCTCGCAGTGTTCTGCAGTTATCTCGGAACCATCCAGCACCTATTTGGCCAAAACCAAAACCACATGTACAGATTAACGCTTTGTTTTAACTCGCGAACATACAGTATATAAAACTTGAGATTCAATATTTAATATGTTAATTACTACAATGTCTAAACATATATGCATACTTAAAGATAGCTGATAAGAAAATCGAAACAAATTTTTGTCTAAATCTTTTTCTTTACTTACACTTATATTCTCTTGTATGTAAGGTAAATAAGTTTGAGACCGGAAAAAAAAAAAAAAAATATATATATATATATATATATATGAGGCTTTACCTTGTGAAACAGCATCCTTCTGTCCGGCATGCAAGGACCAAGTGCAGGGATCCTGCAAACAGAGAGTCCCTCAAGGAAAAGAAGAACAACCACTTTCCATTGTTTCATTCTGAATGCTGGTAGTGCATCAACAAAAGTCATCGTCCCCAACATGCGGCTCTGTACAGAAACGTCTAGGTCACATGTTGCCAAACAATAGGGAATGAATCTATTTATGCAAAATTAAAATAAGTTATAATAATCACGTCACGTTGACAAAATTAACACAGTATTTGGTTGCACTGCAGGGTCTTTTATACTGATTAAAGCACACCGACAAAAAGTCATGCCAATATAACAAAACATTTGCAAACTGTCAGCTTGCACTACTAAGTATACAAGTAAATAATGGTACATGTAAAATCAACATGTGGGAAGTAGCTCCTAGGAACTAATAAGGTGAAAAGATATCTTTCCCAGTCCTCGTTAATCACACATATAGTTGGAGTTGTAAACTCCACTGAATTCACTTGGATAATGGTCAAAACCCATGGATGTAAAGGAGTTATGTATCCTCAAAAAATGAATCCTCTACGTGGTTAATTACACATAACACAAATGCAAGTGCTTCACCTAAAAGTAGAACAACGAGGAAAATTGCATGTATTCCTATAAAACTTGCGTTCAATATGAAATGTATACAAAGCAGTAAGCTTTAAGTTTAAATGCCTGACAATGGCGCCAAGCGGAAAATGCAAAGTCCTACGCAGCCAAAAGGCTTCAAGTCTTGGTTTTGTTATGGGCTTAACACATACTTAACCAACACATATAAAGTTTTCAATTGTGTATTATAAGGAGGTAACTAGAATTATAAACAAACGGTTAAGCATGACAAATTATATTTGACAATAAGGTACACTAAAGCAAATCCATTCATCTAAATTTCATCAAAATTCAAACAAAACACGCAACAGATTAAAAACAATACCATTTCTTGCTCCAAACTAGATACTGGTGTTGGAAGCCTGAGTTGGGAAACAATTCCTGGTAGAGTCCGAGCAAGAGATTCAGCTAGGGTTTTCTTGATTTCAGAAGAGTGGCCACCAGCCAAGACAATCTTACGGGGATACTCTTTCCCATTAATAGAGAGAAATTCTTCATGAAATCTTTCATCCCTCCCATATATATACGCTAGCGTAGATGATGTTATCCATGTAAAGAGTGAGTTCCCCATTGTTAAAAATGTTGATAACTGAAACACATGAAAGGTTTCATCAGCATAGAACTTACAAAGAGAAATAATATGCAATGACCTTAGATTTACACTCTTACAGTTAAGCTGAAACCCTCTGGCGGATCATCAAACCAAGTATCCTCAGAGTCAAACAAATCAAAATTTGGAATTCCAGGATTTCTTGGTTGCAGAGGAGCTTGTTCTGGTTCAAGCATGTCAACATCCTCATTAGGCTCTTCTTCAACCACACCATCTGGACGTGGCAATAAAATAATTCCAGCACTCGAAACTGATATTTGAAAAGGACACGTGGAAAGAAACACCATTACATATCAAACGACCAAGTTCCACCACCATGTAATATCCTACCTACTAAATACATTTAAACCAAATAATGACATACGAGCACCATTGACATCAGATTCTCCAGATGCAACAGCTTCTGCTGCCTGCCTCAATGCCATGGCACAGAATTCTGCAGATTCCAAACGTTCATTATCTTGCAATTCCAAATTCCCTAATACACCAGAACCCTCTTTTGCACCTTGCACTTCTCTAACCTCGGAAACATTTTTAATCTTAGTGCTATCAATCTTCTCATCAGACCAGGTAACAGAGCAACTGACTCCATTTTCTGCTGAAGGTTTAAACAAAGGTTTGTGGTTGCTGCCAAATGTATCATAACCAGTCATTCTATGTTCCACCTTCTCGTCAGCCCAAGTAACAGAGTGATTAAGTTTTTTTGCCCCTGAAGGTTTAAGAGAGGATCTCAACATTCGCTCATTTGATTTCTAAGCCTTATCACCATGGAATTCCTCTCTTGCTTCTTTAATAATTATATTCAAAACAGTTTGAGAAGTCTCTGATGTTGAAGGCGCCTCTTGAACACCAACATCATCTTCCTTGGAAATCGTACTTTTTCCCCCTCTTGATTTTCTGGATTTCTTTTCATAATCATTCTTAATATGAGAAACTTTTCCTTCTGATTCTTTAACCTTAGTTTCACAACCATTCTCCCCAGAACTTGGTGGGATTTTGGACACACTGTATTCATCACTAGCGATTATACAACTCATGAAATCCATCTCATTAAAGATCATATCTTTCCCGCCACTTGTTTTCGCTTCTTTACCTTTGGACAGTACAATGTACAATACTTACTCACTTTAGCGAACACTAACGGAACACATTAACAACCAAAAAAAAAAAAAAACAAAACAATCCAAGAAACCTGAGCAACCATGAGATAGGCTCTTCAACTTAAATATAATACAGTTGTAGCAATAACAGATTCACAAACAAAAACAAAATAGCAGATACCTTTTTTGCTCTTTTTCGAACCCAATGGCTTGGATATCCGCTGATTGTGTGGAACATAACCCTCAATAGCATTAGAGGGACCAACGACGCCCACATCCCCTAACTGCACTTCACTCTTTTCTTCAATCTTCAACTTAGAAATCCCAAATCCCCACTGTCCACTTCGCTCTTTTCTTTGATCTTCAACTTCGAAATCCTTAATGTCCCCCAACACCACTTCCCCTTTTTCAAAATCCACATCCACAAAAGCCCTCAAGACCCTCTCAACCTTGCCATAATCCAAGACATCGCACCTCTCCTCGCTCAAACTCTGAACAAAAGCCTTGCTTTCGATAAGACAGCTCGAGGAGCAGTACATGTAGGTCTCATGGAGGTCGTAGACCTTGTGCTCCTTGAGCGAAATGCGATAGTGGCCGGGCGGGAGGATTCCGGAGGCAAGGCATTGGGGCAGAGAGGGTAGCCGCAGTGGTCGGCTATGGTGCGCTCCGTGACAACGTCGTTGTAGTCGGAGCGGGAGATGATTGAGCCGGCTAAGTATAGGTGGTCTAGGGTTTTGACGCCGTCGAGGAGAGCGAGTTGGAGCTTGTAAACTGTGTCTTTCACTGACGCCGGTGGCTGCTGCGGCGGCGGCGGTTGGCTCTTCCCCATTTTTTGCAGAGAAGGGGGGGGGGGTTCCGATCACAATTAGGGTTTTGAAATTTGGGGTTTTAAGCTTTTGGCCTTCTGGAGATTTGAATTGAATTGAAATTTGGAATTTGAAGCTCACGAACACCGATCTCCTTTGTTCTGTTGGTTTTGTTTAGTCCGCGGGTTTTATAGTGTGGGTCAAATCCAAAGCGGCAATCCGACCCATTGTTCTCGCACGTCATTTTTAACTTTCGAGTGTCAGAACAAATAAATTAAATAATATTAATAAAAAAATATTAATAAAAATGTGTGAGGGATGAAAATAAGAGCACTTTTCTAAATAATACAGTCCATCTACTCGCCTTGTATTTATTTATCCGTTTGTTTTTTTAACAAAATATAAAATAATAATTATATTATATCTGAATTACGCAAGTGAATATAACATCTATGAAGAGGCAGAGCACACAACTCTAACCTTAACTAAATCCAAAACTATATTTGTCATTCATTACTACGCTCTGGTGGTGAAGTGAGAGATCTTAGGTTCGAATATCTTGGATGATAAATTCGATACCAAAATAGGTTGTCCATTGTATGGCTTAGCCGCACTCCTCCTCCTCCTATTAGTATAAAAATATCGGTGTACTAAAAAAAATAATAATAATAAACTCAAATATATACTTAGCTTGTTTGGCCAAACCCTCTCAATAATAAACTCAAAACTATATATACTTAGCTTGTTTGGCCAAACCCTAAACTCCATGTGTTTCTTCTCAAGTTCGATGGACTCCTAACTAACAAGTTGCAGAGATAAATTCTTCGGTTAAATCCGAAAAGTGATTGGGGCCTAGGTAATACAAATTCTTCTCCCATTTAGCCTCAAAAATCTTGAAGCGCTTCTCCTTCTCTTGTGCATCCTTTTAAACTTGTCCGTGTTCTGTCATCCACTTCTCGAAGATCTCCGACGTGCTTCTCTGCCGAGCGTAAGATGATTCTTACGACGACCACAACACCAAAACTAGCACGAGCAATATCGCCAAGCAGATCGATTGAAAGCCAGCCATCTCCTCAGGGAGTAGCAATTGTACTATAGAATTAACTAGGGAAGGGAATTCTCTTGATAACTTGTAAAATATAGTGAAGTTGATCTCGATCGTACAATATATACAGAGGTAAACTGAGTGCAAGTTGGAAGTAGGATTCCTTGACACACAAGAATACAAAGCCTAATAAGACAAGTAAATCAAACCCTAACCCTAGACATAAGAGGAAAACAGAGAATCCGGATGGGATTGTATGCTCCTACTCACCGTTAAAAGGAAAGGGTGCATAATTCCAATTACAAATAATTTGTCTAATTCTCGAACGAATTTTTTATTTTTTTTTAGTATAGCGATACATTTTATAATAAGAGAAATAAGAGTTCGGTTCGGTTAAGCTACAATAGACCATATGCATTAAAAGCTAGGCTATACAACAATAAGTACCTATACAATAGACCTCTTGACTCTGATCGCAAGCCTTATTTGGTTGGATCTTATTTTCAGACTTTGTTTCCACAATACAGAGACTTGCTAACTTTACTCCATCAACAGGAACATTAAACAACGTACTTGGATGGTTCCGCTTTGGAATTCTCTTTTGAGCAGAACGGTTTGTTCTTCATGATTCAAAATCTCAGATACACCCTAATCATCCGAAAACATTGTTATTTTCGTATTGGATGTGGACAATTTTTAGAACAAAACCACCGCAAACTAAATTATCAAAAATGCAACCTAAATAAAAGAGTTGGGAATTTTATTAATAATCATAAAGGTCTAGTTCGTTCAGTTTTCATATGTTAAGCTCCCAGGCAGGCAATGAAGACCACAGCCAACTACAAATTGAATTTACATATATAACCCAAATAGATAGATCAACCCGCGAGCGGATTCAGCACTTGCCCAATGAACAACACCGTTCCAGTAATTTCTTCTCTGATGACGAACATGAATGGATGATCGGCCACAAAATCTATCTTGTCAGGAGGATTAAGCGAACTCCCCGCAAGAATGCCAGTAACAGCTGCCGCTTCAGTGCCTTCTTCATTAACTTCAACGCAGGATTTGTGAAGCATCCTAAAAGCATCGCCGGAAGGAAGCCAGTTAAACATCTCTGTCAACTCACTAGTAAAAGGCAACACCAATCCTAAATCCTTGAGAGTTTTGGACGCTTCCAAGTCGGAAGAAAACTTAAACCTTGGGATTTTGAAGTCGCCCACTTCAACTTTACCGTACGGCTGATGTCGATTCAAGAAGTCAGATCCGGAACAAACTTTGTCCACCAAACCTGGCAGTCCGTCTTCCGCATCAGGCAGAATCAAGTACATGGAGAAACGTCGCCGAGGAGGTTTGCCTTCTTCTTCTCCACCTTGTCGGTAAGGAAGCTGTAAGACTTTAAAGCCGTCAAACGCCCTTACAAACTGCCACTTGTCGCTGGTCATGAAGTGTGCCCGAACTGAGCTCCCGTCGAGGAGGTTGAAGTCATGCTCTTTGGTATTCAACGCATCAAACTTCTCCTCCCAAACCCCTTTGAAGTACAATGCATTCGCAAACACGAGCCTTGTTGCACCGTTAATTGATGCGGGAGGAAGAAATTCTTTGATCAGGCCACCAGTCTTCCCTTGGGCCCAAGAATTCACTTTGATTCTCACCTCATCCGCTTTGTTCTGGAAATCGACCTTGTCCGCAACTGCCTTGTAAAACACGGCCACCGCCTCTTCGAAAGAAGGCTTGATAGAGAGAGACTCATCAACCCAAAGTCCATTGGCAAAGGACAGACGGGGACCGCCACTGGCAGATCCATCTGCCAAAACCAATGGAACTAGATCCGCAGCGAGGGCGTTGAGTTCGGCGGTGGAGTTGGACTTGAGAAAAGAGAGCAACTGGTCCCTCGCCGGACCCTTTGTCCCCGCCACGATCAGGCTCAAAACGATGTGGATGGACAGCGGAGAGAACACCATGTTTTTGTCCTTGGCTTCGGACTGAAGCAAAGGCTTTGTGATTCTCATAGCGGCAGCTGTTTGGCTGCGGACAAAAATTCTCAAATCTGACAAATCCCTATCCCTAGCTATCATTGGAAGTTGGACCGGAGGAGTGGTTAGGGTTTTTGCGATGATGGTGGGGTGAATAGGCGGCTTCTTGGACCAGAAAATAAAGCTGAAAAGTAAAAACAGCGAGCAGGAAATTAGTTTGAGAGGAGACGCCATGCCTGATGAATCGATGACTCTGTCGGAGATTCGGGATAGGAACAAACAAATACTTTGACACATATTTGTATGAGAATATATCAAATATAGTCAAAAATTGATTCTTAATTTTAAAAATATCACTTTTTATAAAAATCTTTCAAATATATCCAAAATTTTACTTAAATAAACACAAATACCTTCAAATTTAACAATCAAATAAATTAAAGGTTTTTTAGCCAAAATGATTCATGACATAGACATAACTTCTTAATCTAGTCCTTAACAATGAATGATAATCAATAGTAGTGTTCTAGAAATTGTCTATCGTGAATCATTTTAGTATTTCTTTGAATTTGTCAATCGTGATCATTTTGGTTTTTTCATGAAAAATCTGACAATTGCTCTATTAGTGTTATGATGTGGCGCCACGTGGATCTCACAAATTAACTTTAAAAACTATTTTTATATTTAAAACTAAAAATGATATTAGTTAGAAAAAAAATGTTGAAGGCATGATTGAAATTATGCTACTACCACTTGCGGTAACCGTAGCGGCACTCAATGTCGGTGATGAGGGGGTCGAAGGGGATAGGGTTGTGATGGTGGAGTGTAGAAGCAAGGATGAAGTTGGACTGGAGCTTGAGACGACAGTAGCTAAAAAGCCTTTAATTTATTTAATTGTTAAAACTGAGGGTAATTGTGTCTATATAAATGAAAATTTGGATATATTTGAAAGTTTTTATAAAAAGTGACATTTTTGAAATTAAAAGTTAATTTTTTGCTATATTTGATGAATACTCTATTTTGTATTTAATCACTAGATTTTATAACATCTAATCGTCTTGATTAAGAGTAATGTTGAGATTTTAAAACTTATTTAAACCAAAAATGAAATGATTCATAAAAAAACGTAGGCAACAAGTCAGCAAAAACACTACTGCAAATAACAAATTATGATAAATAACTTGGGTTTTATTTATTTATATGCTTACTGAACATGACATTATATTTATAGTGTTTTTTTTTTGTTTAATTTTATTTTCCACACCTTGAGGATAATTTGTTATTTAAGTTTGGGGATGGGAAATAATTTTTCAGGCTTCTAATTTTTGAGTCAGTTAAAAATTTTCATTCTTTTTAAGTTAATATTCATAGATTATTTTAAATATTAGAACAAATGGGCATGGTGATGATTAATCCCACATTAAAGTCTTTTCTATTTATTGTTGCTTAAACACACTAAGCCATGAGTTATACTTTGAAAATTTGCACGTTCACACCAAAATGGTATGTGGGGAGTGAGATTGGAGGACCTATTTTTCGTTTAATTTTTTTAATTTTTGTTCAAGTAATATAAATTTTGGTATTTGTTATAAAATAAAGTATTAATTGTTCCACCTGAAACTTTGATTAGTAACTGGGCTAGTCTTGCCTAATCAGTAGTGATTCTCGCATCAAACAATAGAGTCTTGGCATGGGACAGAGTGGTTAGCTGGTTTTGTAGCCTTTTCAACTCAAGTTAGTAAGTCCTTAAGGGTGCTCTACACCTGGTTCCCTAAAACCCTAGTGGATTGGGAGTCATTGACTTAAAGCTCGTTACATGAGTTGGAATGAAAGCTTAAGTGAACTGGCATTTAGGGGTAGGTTCGGTTTCATTTTGGTTTGGTTTTTTGCCAAAACCGAAACCGAACCAAAACTTCAGTTCAGTTCAATTTTCTTCGGTTCAATTTTGATACGGTTTCGGTTTTTTTAATTTTATAAAACTTGATTTTTTTTAATATGGAATTTAGAAAAGAGGCTAGCATTGGTAGACTAATAATAAGAAAATGTGAAAAGTGGGAAAGTAGGAAGATATACAAGATCATATAAACCAATCTTATTCTATTAACAACTTCAATTGAAAACAACAGAAATTAATCTATTGCCTCGTGTCGTAATTTAGTGACTCCATTCTAGTTACAATCCAAATACACTTAATTTGAACCTCATAATGGTCAGAAAATTTTGCCTCAAGTCGCTAGATATTGAATAACAGGTGCCATATGAACTAGGGTCAGGGCCGTGACAGAGCCACCAGCCATGAAAGCTTCTCCGAATGTTCCTTCGCCAATTTTGTAAATCTTTACTAGGTCACTGTTTCAAGAAATGATCATCTCATGTCAGCTTATTAACAAAATTTCAAATTGTAAATCTTTTCTAGGGACGGAGATAGAAATTTCTTATAATTGAAGTAACTTAAAAAACAACTAAGAGAACCTTATTATAATATGGCTTATACCCAATATGATAATGGGATGATTTCAAATGACGATGTATCACAATTTCAATGTTACAAAAATTTCAATGTAGTAGTGGAAAGTGGGCAAATTGATGAGAAAAATATTGATACATGAGAGGTGGAAGAGGGGATTTTCCGTTTGATCGACAGAAAAATAGCACTTTTGCTCATACTATATTTGATATAGAGTAGAAGTAGCTTGAAGGTATGCTTAATATTAGATGCATATATTTTCTTCAAAGATAACATGAAAGTATGGTATGGCTTCTGTGTCAACATAGAAACAGGCCCCACACTTTCCATGTCATTAGTTTTAAATATGGACAGTTAATCAAGTAACTTGACACGATGAGTTTTAAGGTAAAATAAAAAATAGAAAGAAATAGAAGCGTAACTAGATTGGAAAAGCATTTAGAAATCTTGATGATGTGAAATTAATGTAAGACCATCTCCAAAAGAGATGTCAAATCCTAGTTGGAATTCCATGTAATCAAAATTGAAGGTCTGAGTGAGCTCCAATCGATATGGCAATCTTATGTGAATTGACATATGAGTTTTCATATGTCAAATTTGACATATGAGAAAATGTGATGTCAATTTTTTTAATTATTTTATTATGTGGATCCTATTAATGCACCAATTATAGATATTGAAAATGTATTTTAATTGATTTCTTTTTAAAATAGGTCCTACAAATATCATCTATAACAAAGAAACATATGGGTTAGAAAAAGAGAAAATCTAACATTGCCACATCAACCATCCAATTAATATTTGACTTTTATCTTTTGACATTTCTTTTGGAGATACTCTAAGTAGCTCTTTAATTAAACACAACCATTTGAACATGGCCTCACACATTAATCGAGAAAGACTTTAAGGTGTTTATCTACTTTTGGATATATTCATCGAACTTGGCCTCATGGACTGATCGATCAATGTTCTTAAAGACCACATATATGTTAATTACTCATTTTTTCTTGTACAAGAAAGAAAACTAACCCTCTAAACCCTAACATTATATTGAAACATAACATGATTGTTACAAAGAAAAATGCCCTCGTTTGGATTTGAACTTGGGTGGCTATTAATTTTCTTTTGTTTTTGCTAAAGAGTGGCAGTTAATTGAAAACAAATGTATAAAAGCCACTTTCGTCGAAGACAACATATAGAAATATAGCTATTATTTTACACTTATTTAAACTAAACAAAAAATGAATTGATTCATAAATAAAAAAAACAAGTAAACGAAAAACACTGTTGCAAGTAACAAATTACGATAAATAACTTGAGTTTTATTATTGATGCGCTTATTGAACATAACAATATAATAATACGAATTAAATTTGAGTTTTTGTGCCCTAGACGTTTTGAGTTCCCGTGCAGTCACCTTGGTTGCCTTGAGCCAGGGCCGACCTAGGAAGAAATACAAGAGACAAATGAGTACTTTTTTGATATATTCATCGAACTTGGCCTCATGGACTGATCGATCAATGTTCTTAAATTTGGCAATGTTGTGAGGAGGGCTAGTATCACATCTAGTGAAAATCAGTACTCTTGTGTCCATCCTCATTTGGTTGGGTATATTTGAGTCTTCAGGACCCAAATGCAACCAAGAAGATAAAATAATTAATAATTTTTCACTTATAATTGAGTGGTATAAGGGAATGATCCTCATGAAAGATCGATCTATTATTTACTACTTTATTCAAAGGTCCAACTTCCTCACCAGTTTATTATGAAATTTTCATGGTCTCCATGACTTTCGGATTTGGCTAACCCCATTTACAGCGACTTGACATTTAGATTACAGTAATGAAAAAAAAAAAAAACCTAAACAAAAGATTCAATTGTCTTAAGATATCCGCCGTCCAGCTACAGAATGGATGTTCGATCTTCGTTAGAGAAATAAGGCAAATACGATGAATGGTATGGATAGTGTCACCTTTGCGACTAAGGATTTCATAATTGATTGACATTATCAGCCAATTATGTTAGTTTAGCCGAAAGTGCTTTCTATAAACTTTCCAGGAAACACTTGCGGCTAAAGTTTCTCAGTAATCAAGTTGTTGATGCTCTAGCTTCATTTGGCACAGCTGGTAGTGCTCTTATTATTGGTGGTCAACTGTTCCAGATTTTCCCTAGAAAATTGCCCATCTTATGCTAGATTTCTACAAGATTCTTTCCTGTATTATTTGAGATTACTCTACCTACAACGATTCACAAGGATCGCTATACGTAGTACCATAGCTTAGGAATACGCCAACGGTATCACATACAAATCGTCACGCTACGCGCACAAACGCAATATAATGTATTTCACACAATCCTCAATGGAACATGGTTTGGTTCACCCTCACAAGCAGATATATAATATACGTGTAAGCAATTCATCGTGGATATAACATTTATGGTTAAATTGATGACTTTACATATGTGTGGAATAGATTCACCCCATGTAGATTAGAATTTTGAAGATAAGTTGTTTGTTAATGATTGTCTACATGATAAAGGCATGGTGTGGCATCCGTGTCAATCTAGAAATTGGCCTCACACTTTCCATGTCATTAGTTTTAAATATTTGCAGTTAGTCAAGTAACTTGACACGATGAGTTTTAAAGTAAAATAAAAAATAAAAATAACAAAGAGCGTAATTCAATTGAAAAAGCATTTAGAAATCTCAAGGATGTGAAATTAACGTAAGTGGCCCTTTAATTAAACACAACCATTTGAACATGGCCTCACACATTAATCAAGAAAGACTTCAAGGTGTTTTTCTACTTTTGGATATATTCATCGAACTTGGCCTCATGGACTGATCGATCAATGTTCTTATCGTTTGGTATGCAGACGGGACAGGACGAAATGGAATGGGACGGGACGGGACGGGACAGGACGGAACGGAACGGAGCGGGAGCAAAGATGCCCTCGGATGGAAACAAGGAGGAAGAAGAAGGAGATAGAGAGGTTATAATTTTGTGTTCCACGGATGTGGAACAAGTCGTTCCAGGAGAGTGAGGTGGAACGAAAATTCATCCAAAACTCGTCCCGTGGAACAACTCGTTCCACCCGTTTTAGGCGCACCAAACGTGGGACGGAACGCCTTGTCCCACTCTGCTCCGTCCCGTCCCATGTACCAAACGGTACCAAAGACCACATATATGTTAATTACTCATTTTTTCTTGTACAAGAAAGAAAACTAACCCTCTAAACCCTAACATTATATTGAAACATAACATCATTGTTACAAAGAAAAAGGCCCTCGTTTGGATTTGAACTTGGGTGGCTATTAATTTTCTTTTGTTTTTGCTAAAGAGTGGCAGTTAATTGAAAACAAATTTATAAAAGCCACTTTCGTCAAATACAACATATAGAAATATAGCTATTATTTTACACTTATTTAAACTAAACCAAAAATGAATTGATTCATAAATAAAAAAAAACAAGCAAAACGAAAAACACTGTTGCAAGTAACAAATTACGATAAATAACTTGAGTTTTATTATTGATGTGCTTATTGAACATAACAATATAATAATACGAATTAAATTTGAGTTTTTGTGCCCTAGACGTTTTGAGTTCCCGTGCAGTCACCTTGGTTGCCTTGAGCCAGGGCCGACCTAGGAAGAAATACAAGAGACAAATGAGTACTTTTTGATATATTCATCGAACTTGGCCTCATGGACTGATCGATCAATGTTCTTAAATTTGGCAATGTTGTGAGGAGGGCTAGCATCACATATAGTGAAAATCAGTACTCTTGTGTCCATCCTCATTCGGATTCGACGCTCCCCGACCACCATTACCTCTTTTCCTCACCAAAACACCACGTAACTATTGAAATAAATATGGCAATCTTGTAGGTAGACTTCATATAACCACTACAACTTTATTCATACTACCGAAATAAAAGAAAAAATTAAACCCGAAGAAATGCAAGAGACAAATTAAGCATATGATAGATCAGAATGGTTGAAGTAGAGGAAAACATCAGAATTAAGTGCCCAAAGCTTTATTGAATGGTCAAAATTCGTCTACTGGATACGTGTACGTTTCAAAATTTTCATTATCTAATTTGAGATCCTCTTTGATCACAATTCGGTCCTCCTTCATGTACATTTCTGATTATGCATTATACCAAAACTAGTTCAAAATTAGCGTGTTTTTACTTTAGATTGAATCTGTTTATTTTCCTCATTTGTGATTGATCCTTCAAAAATTTTGTACACATGTATAGCAACTTGATGCCCAAGAAAACAAATTTATGTTGACATTACTGCATAAATAAATAGTTCACATCATATATATTCCCAATCAACATTGTGTTCGCACACTATTCACAGTCCACATCACACGACGAATGTTAAAATGAACCGATCATTGATTCAAATGATAAAAAGAAATTAAGGTAATGATTCAACTCTGGACTAAGAGAGTAAGCTAGCCTAAGTTCCTAAAATAATAACAAAACCACGAATTGTCAGCTTGATCTCTTCATTTCAATGGGACTCTCTTTTGGTACATGAAATTAAACAGTAAGCTAGCCTAAGTGCCTAAATATAATGCAAATGGGATGTGAATGGTTAGAATGATGTAAAGATAATCAATCGGACAAATATTGTTTGGGCAGTTGAAAGTTTTCAAATTACATCAACACCAATTTCTTCATTTCACACTTGCAATATTGTGTTCCCTTTACATTTTTTCTCAAAACCTCATACACTGTCGCTTACACGGAAAATATGGTGCATTATTGGTAATTTGTGAGGTACATCAGAGTTTAATGGGAGAGATAAACGCTGACACTTTACAAGTGTGTGAGTTAGTATAAAAACCCATTCATTTGTGCAAACTATTACTCAGTGAGATCAAAAGCTAGCTAGCAACATGTCTCCCCTCAAAACAATATTCTTTGTAGCACTAACCATAGGAACTTTGGCAACCTCTCCTTCCTCGGCTAGCCAATTTCATGGCAATGAGGAGGTGGGGACGAATCATGATGAGGAAGAAGCAATGCGGGAGATGCACATCAAGTGGATGAAGGAACACGGGAGAGTGTACAACACCCTAGAGGAGAGGGAGATGCGCTACCAAAATTTCAAGGCTACAGCTAAGTTCATTGAGGCTTCCAACAAAGACACAAGCAAGACATACACCTCTGGATTCAACGCTCTATCGGACCTCACGGACGATGAGTTTCAGAGACTGGCTACTTGCGCAGGTGGAAGAGTGGCCCCCCACTCGTCTCCAACCAACGACGCCATCTACATTGACGATGCTGGACTTGAGGATGTGCGAGAATACGTGGATTGGGTGGATGCTGGGGCTGTGACCTCGGTGAAGGATCAGGGCCTTTGTGGTAAGACTATGCTTAATTTCTTACACTAGTTAATACTTCACCTTTGTTTAAAATTTTAGTTTTTTTCAATAAAAAAACTAAAGGATTTCAGCTTTTTGCATTAATAAAATGATCATGTTTTAGTAAATTTAAACAGATCAAGTTTTAATATTTTAATAAAACCCATCAAAACCCTCTAGAAAGTTTTGAACAAGTAGTTAACCCTTCAATTATATATGCAACTATTTATTTGTTAAGAAAGGAAAATAAAACACAATAATTGTTCAACGAGTTGTTGGGGAACTTAAAATGTACTTTATGTTGTTTGTGATACAGGGTCCTGCTGGGCATTTAGTGCAGTAGGAGCCGTGGAAGGGCTGAACAAAATCAAGACCGACGACTTAGTCGACCTTTCAGTTCAGCAACTCATCGACTGTGACACTCATGGGTACAATAAGGGCTGCAGTGGTGGCTATATAGACAAAGCCATGAAGTACATGTCTGACATCCAACAAAGCATTGATACGGAAGAGGAATACCCGTACAAGGGCGTACAGTCACCGATCTGTTTAGCGAAGCCAGAAGGCGACTACAGCGACATTATAACTGTTACCGGTTATGCCTTTGTCTCTCCCAATGAAGCCTCCTTGGCTATAGAAGTTTCCCGGCAGCCCGTTTCTGCTCTGGTGGATTTTCATGACCCTGAATTTAAAACTTACAGAACTGGTGTGTACGATGGGCACTGTGGCCAGAACACAACACATGCCGTCCTTGTCGTCGGATATGGCGGTGATGTTTTTATCGGACAAGAGTGGTGGGTTGTGAAGAACTCCTGGGGTCCACAATGGGGTGACGGAGGCTACATCCGACTGCCGAAAGGTGTCAATCTTAAAGACGGACCATGCGGGCTTGCTATGTCAGCAGTAGTTCCATACTCGGAGTCGGAGGGAAATTAGCTTTCATCGTTCATAAGTTTCTTAAATAATAATTATCTGATGCTCAGTTGGTTTGATTACATGGATATATATATATATATATATATATATATAAAATAAACACACTGTTCCCTACTTCATTTTGTGAAAGACAACCTCTCTCTCTCTCTCTCTCTCTCTCTCTCTCTCTCTCTCTCTCTCTCTCTCTCTCTCTCTCTCTCTCTCTCTCTCTCTCTCTCTCTCTCTCTCTCTCTCTCTCTCTCTCTCTCTCTCTCTCTCCAGCTAAAAAGCACCTCATTGTCTAATAACAATTTATAGCATTATCCAACAGTTGCTGTACTATTGCTATTGGTCTATGGGCACATAAGTTTGTGTTCCTTGGCTTCAAGGGACACATATAATTTATTGTGCGCAATGTTCATATTTTTTGTAGCGTCATTTAGTAATGTACTTTACCATTTAGTCTCATATGTTCGTTTTGTTCTTTTGATATAACTTCTTCTTTAACTTCACTCACACGCATTGCACATGTAGTTCCCTTTCGTATATCTATACGAGATATATCTTTGAAAATGTCAAGTGCACATTGTAGAAAAGGAAGGGAACATATGAAGTGTGAAAGAAATTGGTGTTCATCTCAAGTACATTATTAGTTTTCGATCATGACATTTCTAATAATGTGAAGTCGGTTGGTGAAGAATTATACGACGCTATAGGAATTTTTGAAATTTGAAGTAAATTCTGAATAATGAAATTAAAAATTGGAACATATAAGTGTTTCATTTCAAGGAAAAAAAAAACACCTACGTTTCAATTACTAATATCATCGGTGTTTCCGAATTATGATGCGTGACATCAACCAATGTCACTTGTGATGAAATCTTAATCTACTCTCAAGGAACTTCGAGGACATAAAATCTTAATCTTAATCTACTCTCAACAAATGTCATTCAATACTACAGTTTGGTGGTATTTTAAGTGAGAGGTCTTATGTTCGAATTTCGTAGATGGCGAATTCGATTCCAAATTAAGTTACCCATTATGTAGCTTAACCGAACCGAACTCTCCCTTCTCTTATTATAAAATATATCACTGTACTAAAAAAAAATTTGTTTGAGAATTAGACAAATTTGCAATTGGAATTATGCACCCTTTCCTTTTCACGGTGAGTAGGAGCATACACTACTCGAATTATGCTCATTGCACACCATTTTTTGCACACCCTTTGCAATTGGTGGCCATATATATAAAGCTACTACTCTTACGATTTTTTGGTGGCTTTACAGTGGGATGCCACTGAAATCAGTGGCCTTAAGAAATCAGCCACCAATGATTATTGTCTGTTAACTAACTTTATTTCTTAAAATTACACCAAAGATTTTTTACATGTTTTTTCAACTTTGGGACATGTTTTTTTATTTCTTTTTCAGTCTTCTCCTTTTTATCTGTCAAAAATAATGTTTTTTCATTTAATAATCCTATTCTACAGTAGTTTCACCCCCAAATAAATACGAAGTTAGACAACCCTAATTTTTATTTACATGTGTTCCCAGATTGATCTGTTTTAAGTTTAACTTCATTTCCTTGCAGGAGGAGGCTGATGCTAAGATTGTTGTGGCTAGTATTTCAACAACCTGCAGTCAGAAAATTCACAACCAATTGGTATGTACCTGATTAAAATAATTTACGCTTTGCTACGATGCTGGTGCAATAGCAAGGTCTTGTACAGTTGTAAGTGTTATCTTATCAAATCATTATGTACATATAATTGTTCTATACGCCGAGTTTCTTTTCTTTATGGAATACAGGAATAAAAATTTATATATACGTACTCAAACTCAAACTCGGGTGGTACTGTTCTAGGGCAGTGTGCGGACCAAAATGCCCCTAAATTCGTTTGTTAAGCCACTTTTTTGCCATCTTTTCTACAGTAAAATGACTTCCATGTTGGACTATATTTATTCTGGCCGCTCCTCCTTTACAACAAGGGCGCCCACCTCAAAAAGACATAAGCACTCTCCTATAATTTATTATTGGTAACTTTAAAGAAAACTTTCTGGTATTGTTTATTTTAACGAAAAGTCACATTTTTACACTAAAAAAATCTCATTTTACCCTTTATTTAAAATTCAAAATTTTCAAATATTTTTCATTCATTTTCTTTTTATTATATCCAACGTTTTATTTATCTGATTAAACAATTGGAGTATTATTTGGGATTTGGACCTATTATGTTGTATTTCGGCCAAGTTCCACATTAAAGAAACAAAAGGGTATATTCCAATTATGCTTATGTTTAATCATTACGGGGTTGACTTAGTGGTTGATGATGAATTTCAAGTTTATATTTTACACGATATGGGTTCGATATCTGGTATCGATGAGTTATACGATGATGGTCAGGACGAGATTAAAATACTTATGTGAGTCTTTTCGGCTTTCGAAATAGTAGATTGTCGAGGTAACACTACTAAATGATATATACATGCGTATATTTTCAAATTTCTCACCAGAAATTTTAAAATGGCGAGGATTAAAGTTTCCACTGTAAATACTATATGATTTCAAAGATGCACTTTCAATGGCGATGTCCATTTCGCCATGAACATTTCGAAGATGTAACTCTTTTAATGCACTTGCATGACGATGAAATCCATCTGTAGAATCCCTGATCCAAAGTTACATGTGCCAAATTCAGGCATTGCAGTTTAGGCCAACAAGCTGATGACGGCGTTACTGCAAATCATTTGGAGATAATAAAAGATAAAATAAGCAGCTCCAAATACGAAGGATAACATAATGTTACTACAAATTATTTACATCTGATTATTATGAAAATAGAGCAAAATTTTATTTAAATAATTGATATCATAACAAAAAATTCAAAATTAAGATCCTAAAAAAAATAACAATAACTAATTTGTTTATAGAGAATAAAACAAAGGCAATTAAAAGTTGAAGTGAAAAAGGAAAATCTAAAATTTCATACTTAAATAATTGTCCACACCAAAATCCATGATTGAAGATCCACCCGCAACCAACGAAACAATTCCTAAATAAAAGTGAATAAGTGTTAAGGTTAGAATCAACGAGCCAAAAAATTGCATCTAATTGTTCATCAATTGATATAACTCACACATCATTAGCTCACAATTCAAATAATAATAACAAAAAACAAATAGATCTGTCACGTCCTGACCTACATAGTAAGATATTGTTTGTTTTAAGCTAAGCTAGTATATGGATCTATTTTTAGCCCTTTCAAACTCAAAATTCGTCTTACCAAGAGATGCATTTTTGTACATACGAGGCATTTCATCTTTCCTTACCTTGAAGGTGCGAGAGCTAGCACATCTTGTAGTCTACTAATGTCTTCGCAGCTGCCCACACAGGGTCACTACAAGATTTGCTTCAGATCTGACTAGAAATGAAAAAGAGGAGAAATAGAAGAAAAGGCGTGTAAAACAAAGGAGGTTAGCATAAGAGAAAACTGAGAGAAAAGGAAGAGAACACAAGCACTGCATAAATGAAAGAGAGAGTGAACAGAGAGATGGACAAGTGAAAACACTACATGCGAGAGAGAGGACACGTGAAAACACAACAAGCCAGAATGGAGACACATGAAAAATACTAGTCTCAGCACATTTATCTTCCATTGATGTATTTAAAGTTGTGATATTAACATTTTCATTTTCTCTTTGTGCATTCCATTTTTTCCATTACTCTATTCAACCTAAAGCTATAAACACACATACAAAGAAGTGCACGTCGAGAAAAGGGGAGTGTGAAAATCAGTACTCGTATTTAATCTCAAATGGGAAAAAGTTTCAGCTCAATTTTATTCAAGACTTTAGTCCAACCATGTTTATATGGCCATTAGATTATAATCAACCCAAACAAAACAGAAAGAAGCCACACCCTCTCTCTCTCTAAACCTGCTATTACCAAAACCAAGTAAAATAGGCATCGCTCAATTTTACCACTCTGGAACTCAGGGTAATGTTTGGAGTTAGGACTACTTCTGGACGACAACAATGCTTTTAACCACATTTGGTAAGCAACCATGGCTGTTTCGTCGGGTAACAGAAAACAAGAAATAAGTAACAAGCACACCACAGTACTTGGGAAAGAAAGAAAACATGTACATTGCAGAGAACAAGCACGTACCTAATGAATTTTTCTGGTAAATCATCAAATCGATAATATATCAGTAGTTTTTGTTTGATTTACCCAATCAAATGTTAGAAACTTAAGGAGCGTGAAAATCACTACTCTTTGAAATGGGATATGAATTCAAGCGTTTTTGGTTATCTGAAAACAATATGAATTCGAGCATTCTTGAAATGGGATCTTATCTCAACAAAATTCAACGTCTGACCAAGGAAGAAGAAAATACAACAAAATCCGACAAATCTTGTAAACATGGTGGTTCCTTACCACACCACTTACCTCCTCTCAATAAACAATCAGATCGGAGGGGGAAAAGATATCACATACAAAAAAATTACGCGTGTTTCTTCCTAACACGAAGACGACGACTCGACATTATATGACTACAGAACATCTCCTTTGATCATTCCGTCGTGTGATGATGACGTACCGAATCGTCCAAAAATCTGTGCATGGTAGCCACCCGTTCTTCAACATCCTCGACTCTACAGCATGGGGTGCTCCCATGGCTGAATACGAAATAATGCTCCATTACTTCTTCTTTTTTTCCAGGTAAATAATGCATAACCACTCTACAGATGAGGCATCTAGTCTGCTTAATAAACGTCCTACCAGATCGAAAGTAAAAGAGAGTTCATCGGGGATAATCATAGAGCACAAGCATTTCGAATCTGTTCAGCAGTGTGAAGCAACATCTAATAAATGCCATCATTACCTCTACATTACGGATTTTGCTGGACTTGCCGGTGTACTTGTATTATCCAATCAACATAACCATTGCTTCCACCCATCTGCTCCTCAACAAGATTGACAAGTATAAGATGGCCTTCTCGGGGCTGCTCACCTTGTCTTACAAGATAACACAACTGATAATATGAAGGATCACTTTCTCTAAATTTCTTTAGTATCCTCATTAGCTTCTTTGACATTTGATTATCGCGCTCACAAAGGGTAACCTGATCAGCCAAAACAATAAGAGTACATCTAAACGATAGTACTAAACAATGCCAGTTCAACAAGTTACAAGGTAGAAGTAAATCAGATAAAGCGGGGAAGCACAGAATTCTTGGGACAAAGAAACTTCAAGAAAGGTTCGGATTACAAAGATCTCTCCAAAAATATCTAAACCAAAGGCCGATCACAGAATAAGAATCCAATAAAGTTCTTACGTAAAACCATAGAGCTAGTAATGGGTTATCCAAATGATAAAAGAAAAGAGAGTGACATACTAGAGTCATATAAACTAGGGTAGGAAAAGGGGGTGGCATTCTCAAGGCTTTTTGGGAAGCTTTATAAATTAGTCAGCTGCGCATAAGCCAGCCATATCGACAATTATATGTTTCTTATAACACTTTACTGTAATAGGGAGCTCAGGTATATTTAAATTCCAGCATAATGCAGCAGGGACAGAGATTAAGAAACTAAACTACAGATCTTATATAAAACATGCAAAAGTCACAAAACAAAGAATACGCAGAAAGTAATGATGGATGTTTAAACATGATACTTCTTTTGTTCTACTTTGTCTTCAAGGGGCTTTATCATACCTTTGATAACTCTGCTGCAAAGTCAGGCCCAAGTAGATTCTTAGCTATATCAGGTGGAAGAACTCTACCAAACCATAGAACATGGCGAAACCCATCATCGAATAAATAAAGGCCTCTGAAATCTAAGCTCTCAGCAAGTAGTGGTAACCTATTCTTTATGATTTTGACGTCATCAGCTTCAGAAGATGCCTAAAAATACAAGAAGTGGAAACAAATTTAATGATTGTGAAATGAAACCGCTCAAGTTTAAGTGAATGGAATTGTATTACGTTCAAAAGATACTCATCGAGCCGTATTAAACTGGGATATAGGAGCTTCAACAACTTTTTAACTGGTAAGGTCATCATTGTGTGGCCTGCCGCACAACGCTCATCAAGTGACATGTCTGCATACCCCCCACGAAGAGGTGCTGATTTACAAAGTGCCAATCCATACAAAGGCAAGAACTTCAGAGACTCTGAGTATATCATCTTCCCTCCTAAGCGGTGTTGTACAGCATAGAGATTTCGAAATTCTTTGAGAGCTTTGACAATTCTTAGCTGCAGAGAGTTCCGAGCATCTTCCAACTTATGGGACAAAGTTTTCTCAATTGCTGCAATTTGATTCAGAAAAAAAAATAAGAACTGAGATTCAAAACATACAACATTACTAACAGAGTTTCAATTACCCACCTAGCCTGGAAAGCAAGGTGACAATAGCACCAGTATCAGCCTGCCGATACATCTCAGACAGATCTGTTACCACCGGTACTGCTGCTGTATGTACTCTAATACGCCTCTCTCCGCAGGATGCAGTGTATCTTTAAAACGTTAAGGACACTTCACAATAACCTTCAAAATATCATTCCAAAATTTTCCCCAAAGCAACATAAACTAGGGAGTATGTGAATAATCAAAGTATAATGAACAAAACAACTTTATATGCAACTGAAAAGGAAACTTCGGAAAAAGAATATCGGAAGGGAATGATTTGTGAATAATCAAAAGAAAAACAAGCACTACAATACCATACAGGATGTCTTAGTTAAAACTTAAAATCGAACATTAAGTGGAAGGATACAGCAAGGCAACTTGGAAATATACTGTCTGAATAGTCAGAAGCGTTTCTTCAAGAGATAACTGCATCGCAAATGCTTTATCACAATCTACAGCAGGAAGTGCTAATAAGTCTGTGGACCTTAGCATAAAGTTCCCATGGTAAGACGTAAAGCGCACTCCTAAAAGTATAGACAACAAAACATTAGCATATTTCTGACAAAGGTGAAACAACATATTTATGTGAGCACAATAAAGTTGTTATGGAGAATCATCAATGGCAAACCTTTTCCACATCTTATGCGCATCACTGCTTCCCAGGCAGTTTCTCTAATAAGATCTCTGGCTAATTCATGTCTCAACTTATCTCCATGAATGGTTGATAGAAAATTCGGGTAATAATACACCTGACCCCCAGTATATTTTGCCAGAGTACCTACATTTGGAAGACCACAGCAATTATATACTATAGAACTTTTTAGCTGCATGGTAAATATAGTTCATGCGAGAGCATACAACTCAATAACCATCACACCCTGATATGGGTCTATCAATAGCTGCTGGAAACAAGAACTACAAACAAGATGGTAAAAGTTTCAAATGTGTAAATTCAGATTCTTTCTTCAAAATGTTCACTAGAAGGCAGAGACTACCATTTTCTAGGAAAATAGGTAATGCAATAAATTGGAGAAAACCATGGTTAAAGCATATTTCCCCACAAGGGCAACAACTAGAAAATTGGTGGATCATATAAGACTTCTCAACATATCAATGGAGAGAAGTATCATCGAAAGATCCTACTATCTGCTAACATCATCTTGATCTTTAGTTCTATGAAAGGGAAACAGAATATGATACAACTATAAATATGTACCTAATGAAGCTATATCAGTGTACTTGTCACTGAAGGCATACACATCCACCCCTATCTGGAATTTGGTAAATTCTGCAGCCATCTGCTTGTAGAAAGGATCCTCTGGTAGTCTTAGTGAATGCTCTTTATCAGAGCCATAGACACGAAGATCATCTCCACGCAACTTCAAGCGACCAACACCAAGAGATGGCAGTGTATTTTGAAAAATTAACAATTTTCCCCCAAGGTTGCTCTGCACAAGCATGTGTGGACATAAGTTAGTGCAAAGTAAATGAACAACCAGATTCTTGGAACTGCATAATGAAGTACTTAATAGCCAATTACTCAAGGAATACAAAAATTAACACACTGCTTTATAATTGGTGATAAATTTTATCCAAAGGCAAAATTCGAATTGCTATGTGTGAAGACACTCACACACCATAAGCATAAGTGAGGCTTTAAGAGCTGGACCAAAAGCAGACTCAACATTCACGTTGTCTTGAAACATAGACGGCAAGCTATCTAGGAAGGTCTCCACTACACTTCTTGATTCAGATAGATTAACAAGAAGATCATCTGGCAATGGAACAAATACATCATCCAGGTCTGAGACCACCATCATTTGAGGCTGAGTCAAAGAAGACTGCACATAAAACTCAGAGGATCTCAACACAAATGTTGGTAGTCGGAAGAAACAGAAAATAATAAGTTATGTGAATAACAGATACACATACTTTCAAGTTATAAAAATGTATTGTGCTGTCAAAAGTTGCAAACCCAATTTGTGTTCTGGGGAAGCCAGGAAGCTCATCCAAGCATGACCGAATAGTTTGGGCCACAACCTGCAAAGAGTTCATCAATAAATTTCAATAATTCCAACAGAGAGGCAAACAGACCTTGTGTAGTAATCAATAATTCCAACAGAGAGGTAGACAGACCTTGTGTAGTAATCAATCAAAGACATAGTAAAATAACTCAAATGAAAAGACATCACAACCAGCCATGAGATTCACACTATTAAAAGTCCTTAAACAAACTATTTCATAAACAAGAGAAGTTCATCTCAGCAAAACCCATTCTATAAGTGTCATGTATGAGAAAATTCCCAAAGTTAGGCATCTGAGCCAGCCTACTTTATCTTTTTCACAAAAATAAAACCAGACACAGCATACTAGATATGATATTGTATATTAATAAAATCATCTTTTCTTCCTAATCTCAATCCAAGAGCCTCTGACACTATACTCTCAAGGGGCAACCAAGAACAATATACACTAGCACTACTGGATGATCAATGAACCATGCATAATACTCCCCAAAGGTCTGTAGTTGTATATTAGCAATAATTCATAAACAAACAGGTTTCAGAATGCAAGGTTGAGTTTCCGTAAAAGCATTAGAAACAGTGTTTACCTCAATCATACCACTTCTGACAGCAGATAACGAAACGTCAATGAGGAAAAAATACAGTGGCGGCATAGGAGGCCGCACCATATATTCAGTTGGAGCAACAAATTCCACGCTACCCCGTGTAAGCTCAGGCCGTTGATCCAAATCAATTCTTCTGCCAGTGGCATCCAAATGAGCAAAGTAATCCCCAGGGACTGAACGAGAAAGTAAATCCAATTTATCACTTTATGCTTGACCAGAAATATTAAATAAGATATATTTACCAAGAACCAAACGACATCCCACTACCATGGTTAATATTTAGTAACCAAAAACAAGTAGTATCTAGCAAGAAAACTTGATTACATTCAGGTAAAACCAGGATTAAAAATAGAGCAAAGCTGCTGTACATTCATCATGATATTAGAAACTTCAGTGCACTAAGGGAAAATTATTAAGAATTAGAAAATGCAAAATACTACTCTAGCATGACAGGTTGCAATGTCGAAAATATCTGCATTATGAAACAAAAAATGAATATAATAACAACGTTTTGGACTATAAAGCAAGCAGGAATATTCAATACATATATTGCACAATATATTACAGAAATCCTATTTGGGTAAGTATAACTAAGAAATATGAATAAAATATATGGCAAACTCAGCTGCTTAATGCTGCCAACATGGAAAAGCATGAAGTTGAACATAGGAAGATTTTGTGTCAACATTCTGCATCCTTCCATACATTTGTTAATAATAATAAGTTCAATTTATTCTTAGGGAATTCCATTTACCATCATTAAGTAGAGCACAAATGTTGCAACGCCACTTTCTTCCAGCATCTGTAAATGTCACATAGGGGTTCACATATGTCCGACATCTTCTACAGCGAATGATCCCGGCAGAACCAAAATTAACAATTGGAACTTCCTCCTAGACAGATAACAAAGAACAAGATAGTTACAGTGAATCGAACTTCAATCAATTTTGATCATTTTGAATGTTTGAGTAATAGATGCACATGCACTAACCCCATCAGGTGGTTCAGCAAGTGGACAAACAACTGCTCCCAAAGGTAAATGCCACCTTGAAGACAAAGACTGAGAACTTGGTATTGCACCAGTTGTAAACCGTAGAAATCTAGGATTGCAGTTCATGGGATACACCTGAGCAAGTGCTTTTGGCTCCACGTCACCAGCCAAAGGCCTTGGCAAAGCTTTAGGGTCAAGTCCAGGTTCAATTGATCCGGGCACAGATCCAATAGATAGTGAGCTGAAGTCGTCCGTCAAGGCTTGGACAGCACCAACAGGAGGTCCAGAACCGTGATGTTGCATGTGGTCCCTTGACTGCATACCCAATGGAGCTGCACCTTGCAGAGGTGGAGCATAACCTCCTTGGTGGGCAGCAAAAGGAGAGGACATTGCTGGTGGAGCAGCTGCATAGTTTCCTTGATGAGTAAGAAATGGAGACTGAGCAGGTGGGGCTTGTGAGTCTGCACTAGACTGCTTACGGGGGAATCCAGGAAAAGATGTCTGAGAATTTGGTAGGGAAGCTGGGAATGATGAATCTGATAGAGACTGAAGAGCATTCACACTTGGTGGTACAGAATTAAAGCTTTGAGGTGGAGGTCCCATTGGCACAGAAGGTATCTGCTGTTGTGGTCGTTGAAACGGTGCTTGACCTGGAGGAGGTTGATATGGCATTTGGCCTACAGGTGGACCACGTGTAGGGGGTGCTTGTGCTGCTGATAGATAATGTGGTGTTGGGAAACGGGACAAAGGTCCAACACTCGGCGGGACACTTGAAGTTGGCGGAGGAGGCACAGATGGATCATGAAACCTACCTGGCAGGGTAGGTCTAAAAGGAGAGGCTTGTGGTCCAACTGCAGATCCAGTTGACGAGAGTGGCACATTAGTCTGTGGAGCAACCGGTGGAGTAGGTCCGAAGTTAGAGGCAGCTGAACCAACCACGGGCCCAGACGATGAAAAAGGTGTCTGTTGAGTGACAGGTGGAGGAGGTCTAAAACCAGATGCCTCCTGTCCAACCATGGGACCTGAAGATGAAAAAGGCGTCACATTCTGAGGAGGAGCCGCAAAAGGTGCAGTGGCAGGTCTTGTAGTAAAATTCGGACGACCAGGGTTTTCAGTCCCCATAAGTTACAAACACCTGCTACTTCAGTAGCAACAATGCTCTCATGCCTAGACGTGCTCCTACAGCCAAGAGAAGAGGTTTGGTTTATCATCCAAGAACATCAATATGTCACTACATCACAGCTTAGACACTCGCAGCATTACGGTATGCAATCATATAAACACAAAGACGTCCATTCAAATTACCTTTTTTTTTTTTTTTTTTTTGTTGCATTAAACATAACAAAGTGATACTGATGGAATAAGCAAATAATGAACTCGAAAATAGATCAAACCCTCTATGTCAACACTAAGCTCGTCTAGTCTCACAAAATTAATAAAGCAGCCCAAGCAAGAATGCCGGCTTGAATCCTTAATCTTGAATTTTCAATACTTGACTATACTTGGGCATCACTAACAATTCATTTAAAATTCCACTAGCAATCCTAAACAGCTAGAACAGTTAACAAGGTCAAAACTCATAAACCACCCAATCCTAACTCTTAACTCCTAAGGTTTAACTTTCACATGATCGAATCATAAACGGTGCACAATGGATCACGATATACCATTAGTAATTAGCAATTATGGACCAAACATGGATAAACAAAATGTGATTAATTAAGCATAATTTAGCACTACCACAAATATTAACTTTATGATTGCTGATACTAAAGACAACAATTCGACAAGCCCAAAAAACGTAAATACAACAAAGAGAAAGCATAATTTAGCATGCACACAGAGACAGTGTAGCAGATCTTAATCGGAAAAAAAATCGAAAAGAAAAGCACTACCCAAATCCCAAATTTGTAATATCTATTTGGATCAAGAAAACCCAGATGAAAATTAGAGCCAAGTATGCGAACCGATGGAAATCGAATGCAAAACCCAATGAAAAACTAGAAGCAAAAACAGACCCGACTGAGATTGCGAGTTGAATTTTGGAAATTTTTTGACACCCAAAGCAGGGAAAAGTGAACCATATCGGACGAACCGAGATGAAGGACTCGTTCGGTTGATTTAATCGCAGAGTGGCAAAATGAGATTCAGAGAGAGAGAGAGAGAGAGAGGAAGAAGAGATTACCTTTTGCTAGCCGGAGGAGAGAGAAAGTCTAGAGAGAGAGTGAAATACGAGAAAGACGAAAGAAAAAGGAAAATTTTATTTCAACCCATCAAACTTTTTTCTACACATAACTTACTCTCTACCTATATTTTTTTAATTAAATAATTAATATCTTTTTAAACTCAAATTTATTATCTAAACTACCATTTCAAATCCAATTCAAAATGTAAAGCTATTTTTACATCCATTCCTTTTATAAAATAACGTCTCTAGTTGAATGTTTTTTTTCTTCAAATAAGCATCCTTTGTTCTTGTATAATTGCATATGTATAGCATTTCCATGGCTTTTTTTTTTTTTCTACTACCAAACCCATCCATGTACTGGGGATTCAAGATCCTTCCATAGATTTGAACTTGCTAGAGAATGCGATGGAGTCCATCACTTTGCCAGAAAAACATTTGACATTGATGCTTTTCACTTGGATGGAGACATTCCACCCACTAGTGAGTGGTCAAGGTTTATGAGGTTGGATAATCGTTATTTGCACCAAGAATCAAGTTATATGTCTTTGCACTACTAATCAAAAGTCATTGTAATTGTGTGTTGGGGGCAGACAAACGGTAGAGAAAAACAAATACAATATAATATTAGTATTTGTCTACATACTTTGTGTGCATGAACATATTTTTTTAGAAAATGAGAAGGAGAGAGGGGGGAGAGAGAGAGAATGTGTGGGTGAGTGAGATTTTTGTTTTTGGTTTTTTTTTTTTTTTAATATTGAAGATATTTTAATATCATATGTAGGTGAGATTTCAATAAAAAACAGTAAAATTAAGACTTATGAAATTACATTATTGCCCATCATTTTTTTTGTGTGATAAAAGATTAAGTATTCTTTTCACCCTTTTCTGGTTGACAAAAAGAGTTTCATTATTTAATCCCAAGAAAAAGCAAACAAACAAAATATCCATAAATCGAGTCATACTTTAGTTGAAGGATTCAAAACTTCAAAATCATTATTCATCAATAAAAAAAACTTGTTTTTCTCTATTAGAACTATTAGGGGGCGTTTGTTTGCCCTCACTAAGTTGGACTGGACTGGACTGGACTAGCTATTAGTCCAATACTGTGTTTGTTCCATGCTGGAACTAACATTAATGAGACTAAAGGGGACTAGCATGGACAAAACCCTTCACTAAGAGGTCTTAGTGAGACCCCCCAATAACCATGGGACTAGCTAAGACTATCCTCTCTTTCTCATCCTCGTCATGCTCAACGACCACTCCCGACAGACTCCTCGTCATCTCCGGTCACCTAGATCAATCATTAACTTTCCGACTCTCTTTCAGATTCATTTCACAACCAACTTTCATATCAAATATACCAAATTGAAGCTGGGAGTGACAAGATTACGATTTTACCTGAATCAAGGCCAAAATGTGGTCGAATGTGGCCGGAAAATGGCCTGGAAGTATCGGCCTGTTTGGGCTTCTTCAAATCCATGAAAGATTCGAGCATTCAAAGTTAAGATCTCGGTCTAGGGATGGTGATGATTTTTTTTGCGGTGCTAACTTTATCCAATTTAACGAGTGTTGGCCGGAAAACACATCGGGAAACCTGCAACTCGTCGGGAAAATTGGAGTCGTAAGGTTCCATTCGAACAACACATAGTTAGAGAGGGAGGGAGGACAGAGAAATAGAGACTAGGGGTGGGCATAAAAACCGCCAAACCGCAAAACCGCATCGAACCGTAAGAAAAAAAACCGAAAAAAACCGTGTTGACCGGAAAAGTCAACTTTGAGTGAAAAACCGAACCGAACCGTTCATACCGGTTCCGGTTCCGGTTTCGAATAATCAAGAACCGATCGAACCGAACCGAACCGTTTTATTAATAATAAATAAATAAATTATATACACACACACATGTCGTGCTATAATAAGTTGAAAAAATTGGTTTCACTAAATTGCAAAGCAGAGGATCCTATCCCAATTAGGGTTCATTTTCACTTACACACACGGAGACACCTTCTGACCTTCACCACGCCGCTCATTTCAGATTTCCCCCATTCCTATTCCTAAATCCTGATTCTCCCCCATTTCAGATTTCACACAGATGAGATACTGTCATATTGAGAGGGCTTGAGCTTCTTGAGAAGCTTCTTACGCGAACGAAAGGGCTTGAGCTTCCCCGCAAAGACTTCAGCGTTCCCCGCAAAGGCTTCAGCGTTCCCCGCAAAGGCTTCAGCGTTCCCCTGCCCGGTCCCGTCCTCGTTCCTTGCCGCTCCGGCGACGGCGGTGTCCAGGTACCTCGATTTCGATTGCTTGATTGGTTGATTGAATGGTTTTGGAAGAGTCGTAATTTTGCAGTGTTGGGTGAAAATTTGAAGAGTGTTCTGTTTCAATTGCTTGGTTTCTGTGACTTTATTCTTTGACTGTGAGTTGCTTTGCTGCCATTGTTTAGTAAGATGTGGGAAATTTTGTAATGTGAGTTGCTTTGCTGCCATTCTTTGACTGTGAGTTGCTTTGCTGCCATTCATACATATAGAAGCTTCACTAACAAAACCTAGCCTCTCTGCCATTCATACATATAGAAGCTGCACATTATTCTATCACCAACCAGATAAGTTCATACATTATTCATACATATAGAAGCTGCACATTATTCATACATATAGAAGCTGCACATTATTCTATCACCAACCAGATAAGTTCATACATTATTCATACATATAGAAGCTGCACATTATTCATACATATAGAAGCTGCACATTCTCACAGAAATTTAAAATTTAGTTCACCTCTAACAGGCTAGTAGCAAGTTCGCAACCCACCTCTTCATCTTCCATGAATATGGAGGATGATACATCACTTTTTGACATTTTCTCCTGCCCTTGCTGCAAACTAGGTAACATGTCTGCAGATCATCATTTAGAACAACAAACAAAAACCGTGTCACTGCTCCCATGTTAAAGGATAAAACGTTAGACTAGCAACATGTGGAAAAGGATTTAGAAAGTGACTGAATATTTTGAATATTTTGGATATTTTGGATATATAAAATTTTTCATGGTGTGAGTGCTTTTCTTCTGTTTTTGAATATTTTGGCTCGGCAGGAACCTAAGGGACTGAGTTATATACCCCACGAATCTCCTTTTCCTTTTTGAATATCTTCTTTAACTTAATTGTTCATGTTTCGTTGTCCTTCCCTATCTGGCAACTTACACTCCGTGGAGAGAGAGAGAGAGCTGTACATGCATCTTGTAAACTTCGTTGATAGTTTCATCACAATACTCTCTTGCAAGTACATTGACTTTACGTTATTAGGCGTAGTGTATGACCTTACTTTTGTTGGTTAGGTTTTGGTCAGTAGCATCTGCATTGCTTAAGTTTAAGTTTAACAGTAGCATTTCTATTTTTGTTTATTTTAGGGATGACGAACCAATCAACATCACATGGTTTTTGTTCTTCTGTTGCATCTGTTTCTTCATCATCGCCTTCGTCATTACCGGGTCCAACACTATCACCACCAACTGAAACCCAATCCCAACCACCAACTCCACCACAACCACCAACTCAAGCACAATCACCAACTCAACTGAATGCTATTCCTCCATTGCCTCCTCTTGGCTACAGTAGGCGTAGGTCAACAGTGTGGGAGCATTTTGTGGAATACGATGACATAGAAAACATTGTGAAGCCGGATGGGACCAAAGAGACAATAATTAGAAGGAGAGCTAGGTGTAAGTACTGTTCTACTACCTTTGCAGCTAACCCTTCTGGAAATGGTACTTCAACCATTAGAAAACATATTGAGGGAGGAAGATGTAAAAGTTACCCGGGAAAAAATCTAGATAAAAGGCAAAAGACTTTGTCTTTTGATGATGGTGTTGGTACTCTTATGACTAGGGGGAATACGAAAGAGGATTGCATAAAGGCGTTGGTACAAATGGTTGTTTTAGATGAGTTGCCGTTTACACATGTTGAAGGGAGAGGGTTTAGGTTTTTCTGTAGTGTTGTTTGCCCTCATTTTTATCCACCATCTCGTAGGACACTTGCGAGACACTTTGTCCTCATGTTTGATGAAATGAAAGCAAAATTGAAAACAGAGTTAGCCTTACATAGAGTTAGCCTCACAACCGACACCTGGACAAGTATTCAAAAGGTAAACTACATGGTAATAACGGCACATTTCATAGATAGTAATTGGAAGTTGCACAAAAGAATACTAAACTTTTGTGTCATAGCTAATCACAAAGGGAACTCCATTGGAAAACTTCTTGAGGTTTGTTTGCTAGAATGGGGTTTGGAGAATGTTCTAACCATCACGGTCGATAACGCTTCTTCAAACAAGGTGGCAGTAGAGTATTTGAAGACAAAGATGTGTCATTGGCAAAATTCACGAATGATACTCAATGGAAAGCACATGCATGTTAGGTGTTGTGCTCATATTGTTAACTTAATAGTTCAAGATGGTTTGAGGACGTTAGATAAATCCATCTTAGCTATTAGGAATGCGTTGGTGTATGTAACATCTTCTCCACAAAGGGTGGAAGCTTTTAGGAGTTGTGTTAAGAAGGAAAAAATTGAATGCAAGGGTCTTGTTTTTTTAGATGTGCCAACTAGGTGGAATTCCACCTATTTGATGTTAACGAATGCTTTGAAATTTGAAAAAGCTTTTGTGAGAATGGGAGATGATGAGATTGCATACTTGTCATGGTTTGGTGAAGATTTGCTGGAAGAAGAAGAACGGGTGGGTGAACCTTCCAATGGTAAAAAGAGGTATGGGCCACCAAATATGGAAGATTGGAGTAATGCTGCTATTTTTGTCAATTTTTTGAAAGTGTTCTATCAAATGACATTGAAGATGAGTGTTACTTTGCATCCGGCTTGTCATAGTACTTTTTCTGATTTGCTTGCAATTGATGAAGAGATAGTTGATTTGTTCATCGAAGAAGATGTGTTATTGACTCAAACCTACACAAGCTTGATATTGCATGAAATGGCACGAAGCATGAAGGTAAAATTTGATAAGTATTGGGGTGATCTTGTTAAAGTGAATCCTTTTCTATTTGTCGGACTTGTGCTTGATCCAAGATATAAACTGGGTTATGTGCCACATATTTTGAAGCGTCGTGGGTATAGTGTTGATGAAGCCATGGCTAAAAAGGATGAGATAAAAAGCCTAATCTTCAAACTATATGATGAATATGTTCCTTCTTCCAACCAACCAAGTGGTTCTAGTGCTAGTAGTTGTTCTAATACTACTAGTACTATAGCTACTATTGGTGGGGCTAATCCAACTCAACATGGAAGGGGGAAAAAACGAGCTGAAATGGATGAAAGTTGGATAAAAGAAGTTGAAGCAAGTAATGCCGTGCTCTCGAACCATGAGTTTGATAGGTACTTGTTAGATCCCAATGAAAAAGTGGAAGTAGGTCAAGATTTTGATATTTTAAATTGGTGGAAATTGAATGGTATTAAATACCCAGTGTTGGCACTAATTGCAAAGGAAGTTCTTGCAATTCCGGTCTCAACGGTAGCTTCAGAATCTGCCTTTAGCACGGGAGGAAGGATTGTGAACTCATATCGTTCTTCATTGACTCCTCTAATGGTAGAGAGGTTAATTTGTACTCAAAATTGGTTGATGTCAGATAACATCTCAATTTTAGACGATGAGACAATCTTGGAAGATATAGAGTTTTATGAAGCACTTGAAACAGGTATGAATATTTATTTTTCATTACTTTGTTTTTGTTTTTTCTCTTGTTTTATTGCATGCTTACTTTCTTATTTGCTAATGAGTTCTTAATTTTTATATGTTCTAGAAAAAAGGAATGGTGGCACTTCTAGCAATAGCATTGCGGATTCATAAGCTATTCAATCCTAACTTATCACCTTTTACTAGTGATGGTATGTATGTAACTTTAATTTTTTTAGCACCTTCCTTATCACCTTTTCTCCTTAATCTTTCACTTTTATATTTTTCCTTTTGTTAGTATTGAATCTATTGATAGTTAGTGGAATTTATTATTAGGTTGTCGGGTACTGCTTATCGGGTACTGCTTGGAGGGTGAGAACCGCCTTTTGGTGTATGAGTTCATGCCGAAAGGAAGCTTAGAGAATCATCTGTTTAGAAGTAAGTGATGTATTCTTCTAACATTAATCAGAAGCATAGTTCCCCTCCCTCTCCTCTCACAATTGTTTAAGTTATCTGGAATTCCACTTTTATGTATATTTTCTTGCAAATAAACAACAGTTGCATTGGCAATTTTAAGAAGAAAAGGTGATAAGGAAAATATTTTCCCGCAAATCTATTGATAGTTAGTATTTGAATGCATAATGATTTGGTGTTCAAATAATTTATTATTAGGAACCGTAAACCGGCGAGAACCGAATCGGAACCGGTGTAGACCGAACCGTAAGGTTCTAGTAATAAATTTAAGTGGAACCGCACCGAATCGAACCGTTAATATATTGCGGTTCCGGTTCCAGTTTAGGGGTGGAACCGCACCAAACCGCACCGTGCCCACCCCTAATAGAGACTGGAATCAATAAGGAGTTTGACCAGGAATGAGAAAAAGACATGAATTGAGAGGTCTAAGAGGAAAAAAAGAGGGAGAGGGTGGGACGATGAGAGAAGAGGAAAAGAGTGGGACAAAAATTGTAGGAAAAGATGAAGAAAAAGATAAGATCATAATAAAATATTAATAATTTATATATTAAATAATATAATATTAGAATTTGTTATTATCCAGCTTCTTAGTCCAATACTGCACCAAACGCTTAACTAAGTTAGTCCAGTTTAGTCTAGTCTAAGCCAATCCAGCTTAGTCATTAAAGCTAATCCAGTCCGAGATAGTCCGGCGCAACAAACGCCCCCTTAGGGTTTTAGACATGATAGATTTAGGATAAACAAATGGTGATGCTAGGGTTTAATTATAGTGTCTGGGTTTATTGAGAAATATGAGTTTTATTATTAATTTCATTTTGTACTTAATAGTAATTATGCAATAGGGTAACATAGACAATTAACATTTAAAATTTAAGTTGAGTATAGAAAGAGATTATAATATTTTCATCGACCTGAACGACGTCGTTTTTGTTCTTGTATGGAAATTATAAATACAAAGTAAAAATCAGGTCAAGTCTTCATCCACAGCTCTCTCTCTCTCTCTCTCTCTCTCTCTCTCTCTCTCTCTCTCTCTGTTTCCATCTCTCAATTATTTGTAGTTCCCCTCTCAATCTTCTTAATCTTCACAGATTGATCCTAAACCTCTCATTTCGATCCAAATTCATCCTCCAATTCCCCCCAAATCAGCTTCACTTTTCTATTTTGGTACCAGTTTCAGAGACCCAATTGGCAAACGAGTCCTCCTCCGAATCCTCCACCAAAAGCTGGTAAAGTTCAAGTTTTTATTCAATTTGATCAACTGATTTTTTCTTTTTTCCTTCAAATTTTGAGGATTTGATATCCAAGCAGCTGACTTTAGCTTCGTCAATCCGATGATTGTGTTTAGATTCTGCATCGAAAATTACCAAAAAAAAAAAAAAAATTGAATTTCCATCAGTAAATGGATCTTGTTTGTTTCTTCAGAATCTGAAAATTTGAGAAGCAAATTTAGCAACTTGGAAATAATTTTGTCAATGGCTTATTGGAAATGGTTTTTTCAGGTCAGGTATGATGCATCAAGCTGGGAGCTTCATTTGGGAGATTGAGAAATTAGCTGGGAACAAGTTTTCAAAATCTTTTCGATCAATCGCAAAGTAATTACTTAAACAAGTTTTCGATTTCAATCGATTTGTTATTAATTTTTTATGATTAGAAGTTAAATTTATATTGATATTGTTGACTGCTCCAGAGGGATCCTCTGTTTTTCTTTTTTTAATTTTTGTGTGTGTGTGTGTGTGTGTGATACTCTGTTTCGTTCCTGATAATTGGTTGAAAGCAAATCTGAACTTTAATATAACTTCGGCATTAAATTTTGAATGTCAAGATTAAGGGTTGTTGGAAAACAAAGAAAAGATTAAAAATTTTCGAGTTTTAGTGGAAAAGGACGGTTAACAATATACGATTTCTTATTGCCGTTTGAGCTTGAATCTCAATATAGGTAATAAATTTTGATGCCAAGTTCTCAAGAGTGAGTGATATTTGAATTTTACATGTGCTGGTGTTAGTATGTACTATTGGTATTGTATACGGAGAAAGCTAAATCAAGAAAAGTTTTCAGGTCAACTTTTCACTATGTGGAGAGCGGGAAGCGAACTGATAAACATTTGTTATTTCTCACAGTTTATGCTGATCAGCATACTCAGCAGGCTGATTTTCCAAGGTTGTACAACCTATATCTGAAGTGTCATCAATGGCTGAGCAACGAAAAGGTAATGTCAAACCTGCGAATGGGAAGTCATCAGGAACCGCAACAGCAACCGCCAGTGCATATTCCATTGATCTCAATAACTTCAGCAAGCGGTTAAAGATGTTATATTCACATTGGAGGGAACATCGTAGTGATCTATGGGGTGAATCTGATGCACTTGCAATAGCAACTCCTCCAACTTCTGAGGATCTGCGGTATCTGAAATCCTCAGCAATGAATATCTGGTTGCTCGGTTACGAGTTCCCAGAAACTATCATGGTTTTTGCAAAGAAGCAGATCCATGTTTTGTGTAGCCAGAAAAAGGCTTCTCTCCTTGATGTTGTGATAAAGCCTGCAAAAGAGGCTGTTGGTGTTGAAGTGGTGATGCATGTGAAACTCAAAGGCCAGGATGGAACCGGACTGATGGATAGCATATTCCGAGATGTAAATGCCCACTCGAGCTCCGATGTTCCTGTTGTTGGACACATAGCAAGAGAGGCTCCTGAAGGGAAACTTTTGGAGACTTGGAGTGAGAAGTTGAAGAATGCTAATTTTGAGTTGAGTGATGTGACCAATGGGTTCTCAGACTTGTTTGCCGTCAAAGACCCCGTTGAGCTTACATATGTGAAGAAAGCGGCATACTTGACTTCATCAGTGATGAAGACTTTTGTGGTACCTAAGCTTGAGAAGGTCATTGATGAGGAAAAGAAAATTTCCCATTCTTCATTGATGGATGACACGGAAAAGGTCATATTGGAGCCTGCAAAAATTAAGGTGAAGCTGACGGCAGCAAATGTTGATATTTGCTATCCTCCAATTTTTCAGAGTGGAGGACAATTTGATCTGAAGCCAAGTGCTTCAAGCAATGATGAGAACCTTTGTTATGACTCTACTAGTGTGATTATATGTGCTGTCGGATCAAGGTACAAAAGCTACTGCTCCAATATTGCTCGAACTTATCTGATTGATGCAAATTCTACGCAGAGCAAGGCATATGAGGTTCTGCTTAAAGCCCAAGAAGCTGCAATCAGTAATTTAAAATCTGGGAAGAAGTTAAGTGCTGCATACCAAGCTGCGCTCTCAGTAGTTGAAAAGGAGGCTCCAGAGCTGGCTGGAAACTTGACTAAAACAGCTGGAACTGGAATTGGCCTTGAGTTTCGTGAGTCGGGGCTTAATCTTAATGCAAAGAATGACCGAATTTTGAGACCAGGCATGGTTTTCAACGTTTCTCTGGGTTTGCAGAACGTGCAGGCACAGACAAAAGACCCTAAGACCCAGATATTTTCACTGTTAATAGCAGATACAGTTATTGTTGGTAAGGAGACCCCGGAAGTATTGACTAATTCAAGCAAAGCTGTTAAGGATGTGGCGTACTCATTCAATGATGATGATGAAGAAGAAGAGCAGGCAAAACCTAGATCCAGTAGTAAAGGTGCCGGGAGTGCGATGAGTAAGGCCACACTTAGATCAGACAACCATGAAATGTCGAAAGAAGAGCTACGAAGGCAGCACCAAGCCGAACTTGCCCGCCAAAAGAATGAAGAAACTGCTAGAAGACTTGCTGGTGGGGCTTCTGCAGCTAACGACAATCGTGGTGCTGGGAAGACAATTGGTGATCTGATTGCATATAAGAATGTCAATGATCTGCCTGCTCCAAAAGAGTTGATGATTCAGGTTGACCAGAGGAATGAAGCTATCCTCTTGCCGGTTTATGGAAACATGATTCCTTTTCACATAGCCACAGTGAAAAGTGTTTCCAGCCAGCAGGATACTAACCGGAATTGCTACATCCGTATAATCTTTAATGTACCTGGTACTCCGTTTAGCCCTCATGACGCAAACACCCTGAAGTTTCAAGGGTCAATTTTTTTAAAGGAAGTTTCATTCCGTTCCAAGGACCCGAGGCATATAAGTGAAGTAGTACAGCAAATTAAAACTCTTCGCAGGCAGGTTGCCTCAAGGGAATCTGAAAAAGCTGAAAGGGCAACTTTAGTTACGCAGGAGAAGCTGCAAATTTCAGGAGCCAAATTCAAGCCAAAAAGATTGCCAGATCTATGGATTCGCCCCGTTTTTGGGGGTCGTGGAAGAAAGCTCACTGGATCACTGGAGGCCCACGCGAATGGATTCCGGTATTCGACTTCAAGGTCTGAAGAACGTGTCGATGTTATGTTTAGCAATATCAAACATGCATTTTTCCAGCCAGCTGAGAAGGAAATGATTACCCTGCTGCACTTTCATCTGCACGATCATATTATGGTAGGAAACAAAAAGACAAAGGACGTGCAATTTTATGCCGAGGTGATGGATGTAGTGCAGACACTGGGAGGTGGAAGGAGGTCAAACTATGATCCTGATGAGATCGAGGAAGAGCAACGTGAAAGGGAACGAAAGAACAAAATTAATATGGAGTTCCAGAACTTTGTGAACCGAGTAAATGATTCGTGGGGGCAACCTCCATTCAAATCACTTGATCTTGAGTTTGATCAGCCCCTTAGAGAGCTTGGCTTCCATGGAGTACCTCATAAAGCGTCAGCTTACATTGTCCCAACTTCAAGCTGTCTGGTTGAGCTGATAGAGACACCGTTTGTGGTAATTACTCTGAGCGAGATTGAAATAGTAAACCTTGAGAGAGTTGGTCTAGGGCAAAAGAACTTTGATTTGACTATTGTTTTCAAGGACTTCAAGCGAGATGTCTTCCGAATTGATTCTATTCCCTCGACATCTCTAGATGGAATTAAGGAGTGGTTAGATACTACTGATCTCAAGTATTATGAGAGTAGGTTGAATCTCAACTGGCGTCCTATCCTCAAAACCATTACTGATGACCCCGAGAAGTTCATAGAGGATGGTGGATGGGAATTTTTGAACATGGATATTAGTGATTCGGATTCCGACAATTCTCAGGAGTCGGACCATGGGTATGTGCCTTCAGATGTACAGTCGGATTCAGGTTCAGATGAGGAGGATGATGACAGCGAGTCATTGGTGGAGTCGGAAGATGATGAGGAAGAAGAAACCGGAGAAGACTCAGAAGAGGCCGAAGGAAAGACATGGGAAGAGCTGGAGAGGGAAGCAAGCCACGCAGACAGGGAAAAAGGGAATGGGTCGGACAGTGAAGAGGAGAGGGCAAGAAGGAAGGTTAAGGCTTTTGGAAAGGCTCGAGTTCCCGACAAGAGGAACATTGGTGGCAGCCTGCCCAAGAGGCCCAAATTTAGGTGACATTGGTGGCAGTCTTTCTCTGTAGCTAGTCTGGGCGGGGTACCTGCAAGAGATACTCCGACGCTCAAGTCAGTCAATTGATTTTCTATTATCTGCTTTCTCTTGGGTTCTAATTACAAACCTTGATCTTTGGCTCCTCTCCACATTTATAGGACTACATGCTTGGGAAACAAGTACCACGACTTGTCTTCCTCTCCCTCTTCTTTAGTGGTCCTCCGTAGTGGAGGTAGTTATCTAGACATGTTTCCCTTGCATCTGTATACTAATTGTGGGCTTTCCTCACTGTTTTTCTTGCAGACCGCAATTTTTGGATGATTGGTATTGGCCCATAAGTCGAAATTGGATTTTATCCTCCCACACATGGATATATCTTTTACCAAACTTTTGGCACTTTTTTTGGTTGCTTTATGAATCCTGTAGTGAATGTGGTTTTTTGGTAATAAGTTACTTGCAGGTGAAGAAACGCCAACGGGGTAAAATGTATATCCCTTGCGGATGCATGCAAAGCTTGTTTTGGTTGTATTAGGGTAAGGAATGAATATGTTCTTGAACTTGTACTTGGGCGAATGGATGGATGAATTTGAATTTGGACATGAACTGATGGATTTTGGTCTGAATCGTTCACCGTCTTATCCTTCGTTCCAACCAATAACATCGTTCGATTCTCCCTTGCTTCCTCCACAACCCCAGAAATGGCATGCATTTGAATGCATATGGATAAAGAATGGTGGACGTCGGAGCTACGCGCAAAATGATATTATAATCTAAACATCATATTGTCTTTAACCAACTAACCTAACTTACATTGGTAAATAGCAATTTTATTTTTAAGAACAATACGGTGTTGCGAAAAAAATTCGTTCTCTAACTTGGGAAACAAAAGTACAAAAAAATGAGGTGCACTATAGAGCAACATTCATAATTCTTCCAACTGTGGAAATTAAACAAGAAGAACAGAGGCAATCAAAGACCTAAACAAGTTAAGACAACACAAACGGTGATAAAGCTTTTACTTCCAGCATAATACTACAATTTACAAGCAAAAGGTCTAGTCTTACTCCGCATCTGCAACATAAGTCTATTCGGTCCAAAAAGCGATAACGAAATAACTTAAACCGAACTAGTAAAATTAAGAGTTCCAAGTAACTACCGTCAGACGACTTCTTAAAACATTAACATGCGACTGACATGAAACAATCACACGATCTATCTCATCTTACTCCGCTTCGGGATGCTACTACGAGGTGGGGCTCGAGACTTCCCAAAAGCTTTCGCCTTCCTTCTCTTCCGGTCCTCCTCACTGTCTGATTCGTTCCCCTTCTCCCTATCTGCATTGCTTGCTTCCCTCTCCAGCTCATCCCACGATAACCCATCCTCATCTGACTCTGCTTCTCCGTCCTCATCCTCAGACTCCACAACCGATTCACTATCAGAATCCTCATCATCCGATTCTTCTGATTCAGCAGATTCAATATCTGATGGTTCATAACCCTGGTCTGACTCCTCCGACTGTTCAGACTCTGAATCAGACGCTTCCAAATTCAAAAATTCCCAACCTCCATCTTCAATGAAGCTCTGCGGGTCATCGGTGATTGTCTTCAGTATCTGTTTCCAGTTGAGATTCAGCCTGCTCTCATAATACTTGAGGTCAGTTGTGTCGAGCCATTCCTTGATACCATCAAGTGCTGTTGAAGGGATCGAATCAATCCGGAGAACGTCCTTTTTGAAGTCCTTGAATACAATTGTCATGTCAAAATTCTTCTGCCCAAGGCCAACTCTTTCCAGATTCACAATCTCAATCTCGCTTAGACTGACAACAAGGAAAGGAGTTTCTATCAGTTCAACCAAGCAGGTTGAAGTAGGGACAATAAATGCCGATGATTTATGAGGTACACCATGGAAACCAAGCTCTCTCAGAGGTTGATCAAACTCAAGGTCCCTAAACTGTGACTGCCCCCAAAGCTCATTAACCCGATTCACAAAGTTCTGAAAATCCATATTTATTTTGTTCTTCCTATCCCTCTCCCGCTGCTCTTCTTCAATCTCATCTGGGTCATAGGCAGACCTCCTACTACCTCCCAAGGTCTGAACTGTGTCCATCACCTCAACATAGAATTGCACGTTTTTTGTTTTCTTGTTGCCCACCATGATGTCATCGTGCAGATAAAAGTGGAGGAGAGTGATCATCTCATTCTCCGCTGGCTGGAAAAAGGCATGCTTAATATTTGCAAACATAACATCCAGGCGCTCCTCTTGCCTGGTGGTAGAATAACGAAACCCATTTGCATGAGCTTCAAGAGTACCAGGAATCTTTCTTCCACGGCCACCAAAAACAGGTCGAATCCAAAGATCAGACAATCTTATTGGCTTAAATCTGTTACCAGCTATTTGGAGTTTCTCCTGAGTAACCAGTGTCGCCTTCTCAGCTATCAAGGACTCCCTGGACACAACTTGCCTTCGCAGCCCTTTAATCGCCTGTACCACTTCACTTATGTGCCTTGGATCCTTGGAGCGAAATGAAACTTCTTTTAAATATATAGACCCAAGGTTCTTCAGTGAGTTGGCATCATGAGGACTAAAAGGAGTCCCAGGGACATTAAACATGATTCTGATATAACAGTTCCGATTCGTGTCCTGTTGACTGGAAACTGTCCTTATGGTTGCAACATGAAAAGGGATCATACTGCCATAAATAGGCAACAGAACAGCTTCATTCTTCTGGTCAATCTGAATCATTAGTTGATTCAGACCTTTTGGTGGAGCGACATCATTTACATTCTTGTAGGCAATTAAATCCGTTAAAGCCCTTGCTGCAGAACGATTGTCACCCGGTGCAGATCCAGCACCAGCAAGTCTGCGGGCAGTTTCTTCATTTTTCTGACGGGCAAGTTCTGCCTGATGTTGCCTGCGGAGTTCCTCCTTCGAAATCTCATGATTGTCTGACCTCAATGTTGTCTTGGACATTAAGGCCTCCCTTCCATTAGCCTCATCTTTCGGTTTTTTGGGCTTTTCAGCTTCCTCTTCATCTCCATCATTAAAGGAGTATGCCACATCCTGAAGATTCTTAGAGCTTCTACTTGTCACCACCTCTGGCTTGTCATTGCTAATAACTACAGTGTCCGCAAGCAACAAAGCGTAGTTTTGGTTTTTGGGATTGCTGCGACCACTCTGTAAGTTCTGAAACCCAAGTGACACATTAAAGACCATGCCTACTTTCACCAACCGCTCATTCTTTGCATTTATATTCAACCCAGATTCACGGAACTCAAGGCCGATACCAGTCCCAGCCGATTTTGTCAAATTTGATACTAATTCAGGAGCCTCCTTCTCCACCACAGCAAGGGCAGCTTGATAAGCAGCACTGACCTTCTTCCCAGGCTTCAACTCACTAATGGCTGCATTATGGGCCTTGAAGAGAACTTCATATGCCTTGCTCTGACTGGAAGTAGCATCAATCAGAAAGGTCCTGGCAATATTTGAGCAGTAACTCTTGTAGCGGGACCCAACAGCACATATGATCGCGCTAGCTGAATCATAATAAAGCAACTCATCATTGCTAGCAGCACTGGGTCTGAGATCAAACTGTCCTCCACTCTGAAATATTGGGGGGTAACAGATATCAACATTATCAGCCCGGAGCTTCACTTTAGCTTTAGATGGTTCCATAATAGCTTTCTCTGCCTCATCCATTAAAGAAGAATGGGTGACTTTCTTCTCCTCATCAATAACAGTCTCAAGCTTTTTAACAACTACTTCGGTCATGACACTAGCAGACAAGACAGCAGCTCTCTTGATATTTAAAATCTCGTCATTGTCCTTAACAGCAAACAGGTCAGACAACCCATTTGTTACATCGCCCAACTGAAAATTTGCTTCCTCAAGCTTCTTGGACCATGTTTCCAAGAGGTTTCCCTCAGGGGCCTCCCTTGCAATATGTCCAACGACAGCTGTGTCATGGCCATCAGCCTTCGATTGAGTACGAATGGCACGGAAAATTGCCTCCATCAGAGCACTTCCATCATCACTCTTTGTCTTCTCATGCATCACAACATCAACACCCACAGCTTCCTTGGCAGACTTTTTAACAACTTCCAACAAAGACACCTTCTTTGTACTGCACAAGAAATGAATCTGCTTCTTCATGAAAACCATAATGGTCTCTGGAAACTCATAACCCACCAGCCAAATATTCAATGCTGAAGATTTAAGGTACCGCAGATCTTCTGATGCTTTTGGTGTCGCTATTGCAACAACATCAGAAGAACCCCACAAATCAGATCGATGTTTATTCCAGTGAGAATAAAGTAACTTCAATCTCTCACTGAAGACTTTCAAATCAATGTTATAGGCACTTCCTGCTCCAGCTGCAGTCTTCCCATTAGCGGGCTGGCTATTTCCATTTCGACGATCAGCCATTACAACCAGTTTCTACATATGACAAACATCAACTTATCACTTTCAGACAATTAAATATATTTTTTAACTCAAGAACAAAATTCGCACTTTATCAATATCCAAATTTTTATTTTTATTTTTATTTTTTGCAATAAAAGTCCTAAAAATCTCAATTAGGGTTTCGCACAAGTTTACTAGGGTTTCACGACAACATCAACATTCATAGAAAGCTAAAATTATATCCGGAAAACCCCCGAAAATCATCGTCACCAACTCCCTTTCGACTTTCCAATAAAAAATCCCCAACTCGATAACCAAATTAGGGTTCCTATTACCTCCCCAAACATACAAAAATCGTCGAAAACCACTAAATTAATCCATGAACAGCTATACAGAAACAGAAATCGTACCTTTCCGAACCTTCAGGAACGGCCTTCTGCGAATTTCTGCGGCTCCGCAATGTCGAATAGGGTTTCAGTTTGGGGCTCTAGGGCTTCGCGGCGACAAGTACCCGATACATTGACCAAAACGCAAATTTTAGAGTGAGAGATAGAGCGAGAGAGGGAGAGAGAGAACCTAGGGTTTCGAAGCGAGGGATGAGAGAGAAAGAGAGAGAGTTTGAAGAGGTAGAGAGAGAGAAAGAGAGAAAGAGAGAGAGAGAGATGGAAAAATGAAAAATCGCAGGGAAGGTTTTTTCGAATCGGAGAAGAGTGAGTGGGGGATTTATGGTTTTCGAGGGCTCTGGAGAACGGGTGCTTTAAAGGAACTGATTTTTCCTTGTGACGAAAAAGGACTGAGGATTATGAAATTTTACTTCCCCATTTGGGTGGTTTCTGTAGTCATTGCCATTTTCTACGAGGGTATTTTCGGGGATTGAGTCTTGTTTTGTCAGGGTGTGGGGTTTTGGGTCCGACGGTGTCGTTTGGTTGCGAGGGAAAATGTAAACAAGCGTTGGGCTTGGGCTCTGCGGCGTCGTTTTGGAGTTACTCGTGGCGGGAACGATTCTGGGCTTTGTTAAAAATAAGGCGGGAAAATCATGATTTGGTAAAGTTGTTTGGAGGTGAAGCATCTGATTCTGTGATTTTTGACATTTTAATTTTGTATTTACATGCAATTTTATTCATAATTTTAGTAAGTAATAAACAGTTGTGGTGATTGATAACAAAAAAAATTTACCAGATCATAATTTCGGTTAATAACAATTTGGTTCAATTCATATATAATGTCGTTAAAATTAAATTCAAATGTGACGCATGTCTCGTTTAAGGGTTTTTAGCATTTCTAAGTTTGAATTTCACAAAGCATAGAATCTCAATTTACACATCTGAAGTCGTCATTTGGCTCACAAAGATGATAAAGACACGAACTTTTCCGTTCTCTTTTATTTGTGCTCTATCTTTTCGATACATCGTCGAAGAAACATTGTCCCACGATCATCATTTTTTCGGTGTTTTCTTTAGGAGCTTTGATATAATTAAGAGCAAGGGACCTGCCCTTACCGTATTCACTTCTTCCATTTCATTTAGTCTCCCGGTTTCCAGATTGAGAACTGGTTTAGAAAAGAAGAACTGAAATGGATTTTGCTGTGATCTTTTCACTTCTTCCATTTCATGATTAAGTTGATGCTTTTGGTGTTGCCATTGCAAGAACATCAGACGAACCCCCACAAATCATATAACTTTATAAGATAATTTATCTACCGTATAAAATTTGTGAAACTAATAATTTACCTGGTGTTTAACTTTTACAAAACTAATGTATCTTTCTGAGCTATTGCTATTTCTGATATGAGCTTTATTCAGTATTGCTTGAAATGTTATGTTTACGGATTAATTTTCTTTTTCGCAGGCCATAAGATTTTTCATGAGCTCCAATCTGAGAGTGCAAGGACTCAGAGTTAAGAACAGCCCCCAGTTTCATTTCCGGTTCGATAACTGTCAAAACGTCCACCTAGAATCACTTACCATAAAAGCACCTACTTATTTGAGTCCTAACACAAATGGAATTCACATAGAACAAACAATGTGAAACTATACAATTCACTAATATCGCATGGTAATTACACAAAAGCAGCTTCCGATTCGACATGTCTTTATCAACTCTCTAATATCTCGAAATCTCACCCTTATCGTGGCTTGAAATGCTTCATGTAGGCGTTGATTGCGTCTCATTAGGAGTTGATTGTTACAATGTAGACATTAAGAACATTACTTGCAGCCCAAGTCATGGAATAAGGTACAACCAACGCTCCAAAGTTCGAATTGGATGATTTCAAGTTTAATTCTACCCTAATCCTCTTTCTTCCTACAGCATTGGAAGTCTAAGGAATCGTAATTCTTGAGCATGTGTTTCAAATATTACTGTTGTCAATGTGAGATCTTTCGTTCCATTGGAGACGGTGTAGTTCTGGCCTTAAATTTCAAGTAATGTAGCTTTCCTTCTAAATCTTGAAATTTTATATAGAATTATCTAGGAGAGAAATTTTGGTTGATAATTTTTTTACTTTAATTTTACCTTAACCAAAACCTGATTTGAATTTTTATCTTTATTTTGTTCTCGTGAAGATTGATGGGAAATTAGTGCCACCAGATGGACCTGATTCATGGCCAAAAAATAACAGCAAAAGACAGTGGCTGGTTTTCTACAATCAATGGAATGTCAATGCAAGGGGGCGGTGTAAACCCCACAAAGTAAAGCACTTTTTTCTCTTTACAATCACCAGTAAATTTGGAAAAATTTAACAATGTCTCATGAATTTGGCATGATTTTAAGAACCACCAGGGCATGTTTGAATCGGATCAAACGCTTCTGACTAGCCGGTCGACGGCCGGGATTGTAAGGAACAATGCCGTATCTGGTGCTGCATGGGCTATTAAGTTAGGAGCAGCCATGGTGAAAATGGGATCTATTGATACCCTCACAGGAAGACAGGGCGAGATCAAGAAGAACTGCAGGGTTGTAAATTAGAATATCTGGGAATTTTATTGGCTCCAAATTTAATAATAATGAAATTCTTAAAATAAATATATGGATACAGGATAAAATCTAAATCTAAATTGAAACAATAATATGTCACTGCTTAAGTGTATATGGTTAATAATGCATATCAGTAACTTCTTACCTTCACAATATTAGTGGGAAAGGTGAGTGCTAGTAGGACTCGCTCAAAAAAATTAGAGAGACACAAACAACTTTTGGGAATTAGAACTAGAGGGACACAAACAATAAAGTGATTATCAAACATGGGAAAGTAAGTGAATTCTCATTCCCTAGTTTATTTTTCACGCACCAAACGTAGCCTGATTGTTATTGTGCCCATTTTTTTATTAAAATTTTGTGACCAATATTTATATATTTTTGCGTGTTTTTCAATATTAATTGTTGGCAAATAAGTTTCACAACTTTTTTACTTTTCATTTACACACTTACGTATTGTTTGCCCTTCAATTAATTAAATTAAAGAATAATCAGTGGACAAAAATGAAGGAGAGAAAAATGTGCAAAATTATTTTTCTAATTTTTGCCTTTTTTTTTTTTTTGGATAATTTTTTGTTTGATAGCAATATGGTGAGTTGAGTTCTTAATTTTGGTTATTTTAGATTTTGGTGTTGCTGATTTATATGTTAAGTACATTTGTTGTGAAAGTATTACAAAGATCGAACCTTTAGCAAATTTAACAGTGATCAAATGAAAAAAAAAATAAAAATATTTAAAATTTGTGTAGATTTGAAGGGTTTCATTTGTTTGTTTGAAATTTGAATGCTTAAAGCAAATTACTGTATGAACCTCCAAAAGCAAATGACATCCCATATGATAAGAATTCTGGTCGTTTTGATCCATCTCATCCTTGGATAGGACTTATATAAAACGGGGATGCGAATGTTGGGGTGATCAAAATCAATCATGTGGCGTTATATGGAAACTTATACACATAATGACACGCGATAGCTAGGTTTGGGACATCAACACCTTGGCATTCCTATATGTAGTGCATCATCATTGATGATATATGAAGCACGGATGCAGATATAGTGATACGATATGACACGATACGACTATACGAAAAATCTCTAAAAACTAGGATATATGATATGCCATGAATACGGCAATAAAATTATAAAATTTAAACTATATTTAAACATGAAAGTATCAAGTTCATTTGATTTGTTGCAAAACAAAAGTTGGAAGTCGAATCCTCCTTATATACAAGAAGAAGTTTAAGAGTTACATTCATTGTTTCAATTAGAGACAAACTCTTCGTGTTCATCAACTTTCAACTAAATCTATATTTCCTAATATTTTCTCCTCTTCATTTCTCAAGTGTGAAGGTGGTGCTAAACCGGTATGTTCTATATCCATGCACATGTACACACACTCAAACCTCAAAACGTGTCTAAGAATTTTAAATCGCCCGTTCTCCCTCCGGTTGGCACGAGAGGATGCTGAGAACTCACCTATGAGAAAAGATGAGGCTGAAATATTTTCCACTTTACCACAAACTTGTGAGAACAAAAACTTGATTGAATTGAATCACAAAGTAATTTAACAATACAAATGTAATTTTGAACCGAAACCAATTACCAAAATATTGCTCATAAAGATTTCCTTAGAGCTAATCAGGATTTATCCATGCGATTAACAAAGTTATAATCGAATCGATGTTACCATTCTGTGCTCGTGTCGATGATAAGGGTCGTCATCATTCTGATTCCTCTGAATCGGTTAGGCCACGTCGTCGTTTTGTCATCAGAACTTTGGAGAGGAAAAGAATGACGAGAGCGGTTTTAGGATAGCAAAAGGGGAAGGAGAAGAAGAACAGCACACCCACAATATATTTAGGTACGGGCATTTCGGTACACTAATTTAGTAAAATATATTATGGTACGAACATTTAGGTACACTAATTAAAGAAAGTTAAACAAAATCAATGAATTAAAATGTGTATAATAATAAATTTAAAATTTAATGTAATAACATTAAATAAGTTATCTATTAAATACAAAAACAAAAATATAATATGAATTTGAATTAAGTACATATTAAGGGACTAAAATCAATATTCAATCTAACACCAGATTTTTATTAAATTTTAATCTTCTTGAAGGATTAAAGTTCAAAAACCCCTCAAATAAATACAGCAAAATACGTAAACATAACTCTGATCATAATAACAGTCATAACAAACAAGACATTCAACAACCAATACAAAGATATAACATGGCCAACAAAAAATACTACAGCAACACACATAAAAACCATAAACAACAAATCTTCAGATCCAGCATCTTTAAAATCGCAAGTCCCCTGCCAAATTATCATTTGCTTGTTTGTATGTCATAGAACAACTTTGAAAATGATTTCATATGCTTGGATTGCAGACAAATGGCGACTGATAAACTCCCATCATTAGTTGCACTTCCTAATACGAAAGCCGTCCCCTCAAATGGAATTCCACAAGGTCCCACAAAAATAGGTCGACCCCATCCGAAATCAGCGTCGTAAGATGGCAACCTAACCCAACTATTTATTCCAATATTAGGGGACCTACGAGAATCAGCCCCGACAACAAGGGCTGAAAGATCAGGCTGAAGCTCAAGGAAGTCAATTGCTGATCTAAAATAATTGCCGTTAATCTGCGATATAGCATTGCGAATACAACTTGAAGCATACCATGTTGGTTTTGATTGGAGATCCCCCACCGTGGAAATAATGGTAGCATTGACAATCACATTGCCAAAGAAACCAAGTGGGAGTGGGGGTTGCAGTCGGGAACGTCCCTCAACAACACCATATAGGTTGGTCTTTTGATCAACGGGAAGTTCACGTGCCTTGGATGCACATTTCCAAACATGACCTGCTAATATCTCAAATGTGCTATAGTTGACCGTGTTCCCATCTTCCTTAGACTTGGCTTTCAAGATACTGAGTTGGTCCCTCGTCAATCTGAACATTGAGACTGTTGTGCTCTCAACACCACCGTCTTTTGTGCTGCAGAGAGGTTTTTTTGGGGTTGCAAAAGTTTGGTACTCAACGTTAGGCTGAGGCGGGTCTTGGGCACGAAGTAATGTCCTGTCTATGTATGGCGGAATATTTGTAAGGTCATCAAGATTACCACGAGCCATTTCCGACCATGTATTTATAAAGTGGAAACCAGAAACTCCATCAGCTACGCAATGTGACATACCAACACCAACTGCCACTCCACCGCATTTGAAGTATGTGACCTGAATATACAGAATAAAGCCATATTTAAGATCTATAGAGATCGAGTTGTTGTGAGTTCTTGCATTTGACTGTTTTCTTTTTCTCTTCATTAATGGGTCTCTCGTCTCGTGTGGTTCTGCAATTCCAGGAAACATTTTTTTTTCTTTTTATAAACTGCTATCAATGAAAGTAGAAAACATAGAAAAGCAGAAGCAGTATCTATGCTCATTTAATGAACTTTTCAAATGGTAAGTATACTTCCACATGTTTTACAAAATTACAATATTTGCCTCTATATTATTGTCTTTGACAATTATTATATCACATATAAATACTATATCATTTTTAATCATTTAACATATTCAAAGCAATTTATATAAAATTTTACCAAATACTCAGGCACTGCTTTTTTTATTTATTTATTTATTATTTTTTATTAAAAGCACTTTTACAAAAAAAAATGTTTATCAAACACTTAACAATTTTATTTTACAGCGGTTTATTCTTACAACACATCAGAATCAGTTTTTATATTTTTATTAATAGACGATCCCCATAGGTTTTCGAAGTAATTAGAAGGGCATAAGAGGACCTCAAAGTGTAAGTGCCACTAAAACAAATATACATGCTTAAATATAGAGTACATACCTGCAACACCAGGAGGGGATAAGAGGAAAGGCCAACGGAACTATCAACAGAGGGAATGAGGTTGCTGAACTCGTCAGTGGGTGCAAAGTCGCCTAAGTAATCAAGGTCAACAGAGGTGGTCTCCGCCACAACAAACAGCACGCCCTCCGCATTGCAATCGATCTCCAAACGGCCCCCGTTTTGCTTGAGACGGCCAGCCAAGGGGTAGAAGAGCACGAGGGCCTTGGATAGCGCGTGCTTTAGCACCGCCGGGTCGAAGAAGTTTGACCTACAGTTTTGATCAGGCTTGTAGAAGTAGACGCTCGGCATGTGATTGACACGACGCACCAGGTCCAAGTTGGACAACCACAATGCTCTCGGAGGCATCTCCTCCACCGGCTTCACCATCGTTGAATCCCTCACGCTCACCTTCATGACCTTCTCCGCCATCCTTTCTTTGTAAGAACGCAGGACCTTTTTTTTTGGTCGAATGTTCTTGTTATTAAATTTGGGATCAAATATATTTGATTGATTGTTTTGCTGCAAATGGAAGCAGCTTTTATATATACATATACATACACGCATGCATTAAACAATACAAAAATAGATGGCATCCTTGCTGCCCATGATGCAGCAACCACGTGCAAATCCCTGCTGTCCAGGGTGTGGCAGCCACATGCATCATTCCAGACAGTCCAGGATGTGGCATCCACATGCAACATTGCTGCTGTCCAGTTTGTACAGATTGTGTGAATTGTTTTGCTTTAACACTTGTCACAAGACACGCTCTGATCTCGATGTCCGTGAGACATAGGGATGGTCACATGCTGATCGACATCTGAGGATCACGAAAACCATTTAATGAATGCAAATGTTGAGAATATGTGAAACATGAATATAAATTTTTCTTATGAATTATAGCAAAATAAAAGGATGTGACTATTCATTTCTACGTGAAGATAGGGATATAAATAATTCAACTACCAACAATGAAAACATAATGATAGTCCATGACATGTTCAGAGCGTATTCTAATTCAGGGTACAAGCGGAAAATGCTATTACAATGAAGTCAAAGCAGAAGGGATGGCACGATGTCACTGGTAAGGGAATGCCTCGTAGCTCGGTTCGTAATCCTCGTTCCTATATCTTGAGGGTACAAAACAAACACGAGTGAACCAAGTTTATATATATATAATACTGAAACAGTTATCAACATACTAACCCCCAAAGTTTAATGAAAACAATAGCATAATATGTAATAAGTTTTCTGAAAATCCTAGCATGCCATAAAACCTTTCATGAAACATATCTCGTATATAACGTGCTAGCTAGTGGTATCAATATCAGTATTTCTCGGCCCGAAGCCATTAACATATACCTACTGCCAACCATATATTTCTCTCAGCCTTATTTCTCCTTCGCTCATAGGCAGAACAGTGACCACTAGATACGAACAAAAAAAATCATTGAACATAGTCTTTCCAAACATAGGTACATATATCTCAAAAACATATTCATAGCATATAGTCATCCATCATATATACTATAAAGAAGTGTGTAAAAGCATGTTCATAAATAGTATATAGTCATCCATCGTATATACTATAAGAACATCAGTTCGATAAAATATAATATTCTAAAATATTCTCAGTATAACATAATATCTCAGTATTAAATCATGATTTTCATGTATGCATAATGCATTTCTATTATTAAAACATGCATTTTAGAATGGGTCCACTCACATATATTCCGTCGTCGAAGAACCGTGTGAAATAGGAATGACGGAATCGTTGCTAATAGTTGCACCTAAGCACATAAATGGTACAATTATCAAAACTATACTTAAACGATTGAATTTCAGAAACGGACGTTATAATTGAGTTCAAGATGTCGAAAAACATAAAAATGGACTTCAGGTACGACCACGTGCCTTCACGCACCACCACACACTGCCTTGGGTCGTCGAAAAATTTGCCAGCGCTGCTGTGGACCGTGGTGCATGTACCCCACACGTGCAGGCTCACAAGCGGTTGGGCTAGGGTTTGGACCAGGTTTTGGGCCTAGGTTTTTGTGCTTGGGTTCAGTGGCTCTGGGCTTAGCCAATGGGCTGGGTTCTAAGGCCCAAAGGCCTAGGTTTGAGGGTTTTGGGTCAAAGGCTCACGGGCCGAAGCCCTTTGGTTTTGGGCTGAAAGCCTGGCCCAAACTAAAAGGTTTTGGGCTTTTAGAAAATAAAATAAATAAATGGGTTAGGCTCAAGTTCCACAGGCCGAAGACCCAAGTTCCACACATGCCCCGGAGGCCTGAGAAACAAGGATTTGGGCTTGGGTTTAGGCCCAAAGGCCCTGGGCCTTTGTTTCTCTTCGGGGAAGGAAGCCAGAGCCTCCCAAGCTCCGGTTGATGGTGATTGACCGATTTAACCTCCGATCTAACTAGCGAAACAAAAATAGCAACGAGAGGGAAAGGTTGGTACATGCGATTAACCGTGAAACGTCGGAGGTGGCTAGTTTTCCCTCGAGGGTCTTGGGGTTCGCCGGAGTGTTTTCTAGGCTTCGCCGTGCTTCACAGCGACAAGGGAGAGTGAGAAAGGGTCAACGAAGGTGGTGCTGCTGCTGCGTCGTCGTCTGGGTGTCTCTAAGGGTGTGCACAGTGTGTGGGTTTGATCGGAGATAGAGAGTGCTAAACTGAGAGAGAGAGAGAGAGAGAGAGAGAGAGAGAGAAAGGAGTGAGTGAGTTGAGAGACTCGATGGGAAAGAGAAAGCGATAAGGGATGAGTTAAGTGGTGCCACATGGCAAACGGACAGGGGAGGGGAAATCTAAATGGAGGGTCTGGATTGGAATAGGATAGGGGTCCAATTTGTAAATCTCGTAAAACTCTAGGGGAAATTATGGAATTACAAATTATTTGAGGGTGGGGTTTAACAAGTTTGACCTACAGTTTTGATCAGGCTTGTAGAAGTAGACGCTCGGCATGTGATTGACACGACGCACCAGGTCCAAGTTGGACAACCACCATGCTCTCGGAGGCATCTCCTCCACCGGCTTCACCATCGTTGAATCCCTCACGCTCACCTTCATGACCTTCTCCGCCATCCTTTCTTTGTAAGAACGCAGGACCCTTTTTTTTGGTCGAATGTTCTTGTTATTAAATTTGGGATCAAATAAATTTGATCGATTAGTTTAGCTGCAAATGGAAGCAGCTTTCATATATACATATACATACACGCATACATTAAACAATACAAAAACAGATGGCATCCTTGCTGCCCACGATGCAGCAACCAAGCCCATGAATCCATGATGCAGCAACCACGTGCAAATCCCTGCTGTCCAGGGTGTGGCATCCACATGCATCATTCCAAACTGTCCAGGACGTGGCATCCACATGCAACATTCCTGCTCTCCAGTTTGTACAGATTGTGTGAATTCTTTTCCTTTAACACTTGTCACAAAGATTAAGAAGAAGAAAAGAAAATACAAGGTACCCCTCCGACGATCGAAAAACTGTGCTGTTTCATGTTCTGACACCACATAAGCTTGACAATAAGTATAATATATACTGATTTTAAGAACCACCAGGGCATGTTTAAATCGGATCAAATGCTTCTGACTAGCCGGTCGACGGCCGGGATTGTAAGGAACAATGCCGTATCTGGTGCTGCATGGGCTATTAAGTTAGGAGCAGCCATGGTGAAAATGGGATCTATTGATGCCCTCACAGGAAGACAGGGCGAGATCAAGAAGAACTGCAGGGTTGTCAATTAGAATATCTGGGAATTTTATTGGCTCCAAATTTAATAATAATGAAATTCTTAAAATAAATATGTGGATACAGGATAAAATCTAAATCTAAATTGAAACAATAATATGTCACTGCATAAGTGTATATGGTTAATAATGCATATCAGTAACTTCTTACCTTCACCAATATTAATGGGAAAGATGAGTGCTAGTAGGACTCGCTCAAAAAAATAAGAGGGAGACAACCAACTTTTGGGAAATAGAACTAAAGGTATTAACCGAGTATATGTACATGGGTATTTTAGTCATATGTTTGTATAAGTTAGCCAGGTGGTTAAGGTGTTTAGCTAACTTAGTTATTAAGTTTTGACAGCTGTCAGTTTTGTTTGGTTAGCTATATATACTGAAATATGTAAGCAATTGTTTTCAGTTAGACAATACAATAACATTTGCAAGATATTCATTATTCTTTCTCTCTGCTCTAATATTCGTTGTTCTTCGTTCTTGTTTTTTGATGGAGATTCATGGCTTAATCTGCCATAGTTATCATGGTATCAAGAGCTGAGGTTCAGTAAACCGGTGAAGAGGATCCTGGTTAGTTCGTCAGGCTTACGGTTTTTCTGCGGCTGAATCTTGATCACGCTCAGATTGGGGCTCAGATCGGGATCTTTGATCGTTGTTGCGAAATCAGGTTTTTCTGTGTGGTTTTTTGATCTTCAAAATTGAGATGTTGCTTAGTATAATTGTGGAATTCTTACTTCGCCGTCCCGAAGAATTTTGGATGTGTGGCTTGATGTGGTGATTTCTCGAGCACGAAGCTCCTTGTTATTTTTTGATTGTTGCTGATTTCTAGGGCACGAAGCCTATCATTGTTTGATTACTGGTGATTGATTTGAGCACGAAGCTCCTTGTTGTTTCTTCTTGATTGTTGCTGATTTCTAGGGCACGAAGCCTCTAATTGTTTGATTTTAGCAAATTGCAAAGTATTGGTTGTTTCTTGAGCACGAAGCTCCTTGATTACTGGTGATTGGTTTGAGCACGAAGCTCTTTGTTGCTTCTTGATTGTTGCGGTTGATTGTGTCGTTGAAATTACTGTGTTCTTCTCAATTTTTGGAGTAATGGCGATGAATATGGTGAAGGTTGAAAGTCTACTTGGAATGTTAACCATTAGACTTCAGGAGGATAATTTTGTGAAGTGGTCATTTCAGTTTCGATCTGTCCTTGAAGGAAATGATGTGTTTGATCATTTCGATGGTACATCTGTATGTCCACCAAAGTTTGTCTTTACTGAAGACGGTGGTATCACTACTGAAGTTACAGCAGCTTATAAGGAGTGGATTAAAAGAGATAGAGCTCTTGTGAGTCTATTGCTTGCTACTTTGGGAGATGAAGCAGTTGAATATGTTGTTGGTAGTCGAACTGCACATGAAGCTTGGATGAATTTGCAAGATCGGTTTGCTACTGTTTCGCGGGCAAGAGTGAATCATCTCAAGACTGAGTTACTGACAATTAAGAAAGGTTCGGATAGTGTTGAGAAATACATGTTGCGAATCAAAGTTCTTAAGGATCAACTTCTTGCTGCTGGAGAAGTGGTCTCTGAGAATGATCTTATTGTTGCTGCTTTGGCTGGATTGCCAGCAGAATTTAACATGATCCGTACTGTAATTGTGGCTCGTGAAACTCCTATTTCTCTCAAAGAGTTTCGAGCTCAATTATTGGCTGCAGAGAGGACTGCTGAAGATTCCCACTCTACAATGACTTTTCCTATGTCGGGCATGTACTGCCATGGTGAATCTTCAAATGCTAATTCTTCACAGAGTCAAAGCTCGGCTCAACAATTTTCTGGTGGTTATGGTTTTGTCAGTGGTGCTAATGCTCATTCTCAGAATAATAATCAAAGGTCCACTGGGGAATTTGTGTCTCAGGCTTATCTTCCTCAGTTTCATCAACAAAATAATGCAAATTCTCAGAATAATAGGGGCTATCAGAATTATGGAGGAAATAATGGAAGGGGTAACAACAGGCCTAGGTATAATGGGACCAATAATGGCCGGTTCTCAGGGAATTCAAATTCCTTTGCTGGAAGCACAAATAATAATGGACGCTCTAATTTTGGATCTAAAGGTGGTTCACCTTGGCAGCAGTGGAATGGAAATAATGGTTCCAAACCAACACTGATTCCTGAATGTCAAATTTGTCATAAACGAGGCCATACTGCTCCTAATTGTTACTCAAGGTATGATGCAAGTTCCAGTTCTGCTCCTCCAGTTATGGCATGTCAAATTTGTGGAAAGAAAGGCCATACTGCTCTCAACTGTTATCACAGAGGCAATTATGCATACCAAGGTGATCAACCAGCTTCTTCTCTGACTGCACTTACTGCCCAAGCTCAGCAGAATTTTGTGTCTTCTTCACAGCCAAATTGGGTGTTAGATACAGGAGCTACTCACCATATGACTGCTGACCTTGATAATTTGACACTTGTGACACCTTTTGAGGGCAATGACAGGATTACAGTTGGCAATGGAGAGGGACTTCCTGTTGCTAACACTGGTTTGGGTTCTCTTTTAACCTCTTCTAAATCTTTAACTCTTCAAATGGTGTTGCATGTTCCACAGTTAGCAGCTAGTTTATTATCGGTTTATAGACTATGCAAAGATAATCATTGCTATGTTATACTTGATGAATTTGGTTTTTGGGTGCAGGACAAGGCAACCAAGAAAATCCTCATGAAAGGAAGGAGTAGTAGTAGTGGCTTGTATTACATTCCTCAGCAGCAATTCTACAAATATTCTCAGCTAATGAATAATACACCTCAAGCTTTGTTGGGGCAACTTGTGAAGACATCTATCTGGCATCATAGACTTGGGCATCCCACTAATGAGGTTCAATTAAAAATGCTTCAAGACTCTCAGATTTCTGTTTCTTTAGATAAGTGTTCTCAGTTGTGCTCAGCTTGTATTAGGGGTAAGATGTCTAGACAACCCTTTCCTTCCAAGTGTAATAAGTCCAGTATTCCTTTCGAAAAGGTGCATACTGATGTCTGGGGACCTTCACCTACTGTTTCTGTGGAAGGTTACAGATATTATGTAATTTTTGTTGATGAATGCACAAGGTTTACTTGGATTTTTCCACTTGTTAATAAGTCTGATGTGTACACTGTATTTGTGAAATTTCATGCTTTTGTTGTGAATCATTTCAAAACAAGTATTAAGACTTTACAATCTGACGGAGGGGGAGAGTACATGAGTAAAGTGTTTAAGACCTTCTTGGATACCAATGGTATTTTGCATCTTGTTTCTTGTCCATATACACCTCAGCAGAATGGTCTTGCTGAGAGAAAAAATAGACATATTGTCGAAACTACTGTGACATTACTGAGTGCAGCCTCTTTACCTCAACAGTTCTGGTTTCATGCGTGTAGTCATGCAGTCTTCTTGATAAATAGAATGCCTAGTCAGACTTTAGGCATGATATCCCCCTATGTGAAGTTGTTTGGACAATCCCCTTCTTTAGGGTCTTTAAAGGTCTTTGGTTCTGCAGTCTTTCCTTATTTGAGACCTTATAATGTTAATAAGCTCCAAGCACGCAGTGATGAATGTGTATTTTTGGGATATTCAGTAGGTTACAAAGGAGTATTGTGTTTTCATATACCTACCAAAAGGTTATTGTTGTCTAGGCATGTCATTCATAATGAACATGTATTTCCTTTTAAGACATCCCAATCTATACCTAGTTCTCAATCTGTGTCTACTTCACCAACACAAAGAGCGTTACCCAGAGTTGTTTCGGTTGTATTGTCTCATGAATCTGAGCAACATGGGGTGAATGATGTGGTCAATAATCCAGACATGGAGCTGCATTCTGTTTCGTCTCAGTCTTCTGGTACAGCATCAGGTTCAGGATTGTTACCATTACAAGCTACTACTCTACTTCCAACTCCTTCCTCTCCAAGGTTGCCTGTCCATAACCCTTCCCAAATTCAGGTACCTTCTAACTCTGCAGATTTATCTCCAAATATTTGTTCTACATCTGCCAATATGGTTGGTATTTCATCTGTTTCTCCCAATGTTGTGGCTGGTACTTCTTCAGTCTTTGTTCATGATGTAAATGATTCTGAGATTCATAATGATGTACTTGATGTGCCTTCTGAGCATAATATGATTACACGGTTAAAAAGTGGAGCTTTGCAAAGGAAAGATTATTCGGGTTATTATGCTTCTGTATCCATGACTCCAGGTTCTTCTTTATCATCTGGTGATGATATTATGTTTAGTGGTTTTACTGCTATACTGGATGTTCATGAGTCTTCAGAACCCACTCATTACAAGCAAGCTGTTTCTTCTGTGCACTGGCGTAATGCAATGCAGGAGGAATTTGAAGCTTTGCAGAAACAAGGTACTTGGGAATTAGTACCAGTTCCACCAAACAGAAATGTTATAGGCAGCAAGTGGGTGTACAAGCTTAAGAAGGATCAAGATGGAAAGGTCTCCCGATACAAGGCAAGACTTGTAGCTCAAGGTTTTAGCCAAGAACATGGTCTGGACTATGAAGAAACATTTAGTCCAGTGGTCAGACACACAACCGTAAGGCTAGTCTTGTCACTTGCAGCAATGCACAAATGGGATTTAAGGCAATTAGATGTGAAGAATGCCTTTCTTCATGGAGAATTACAAGAAGAGGTGTTTATGAAACAACCTCAAGGGTTTCAAGACTCTCTATATCCTACTCATGTCTGCAAGTTACATAAGTCTCTTTATGGCCTTAAACAGGCTCCCAGAGCATGGAATGCCAAGTTTACAAGCTATTTACCTACTCTGGGGTTTCAATCTTCTCATTCTGATCCTAGTCTGTTTGTGAAAATCAGTGGTTCTAATGTAGTGATCTTGCTGTTGTATGTTGATGATATTATCATCACAGGGTCTTCTTCCACGCTAATTCAGCAAGTCATTGATGATTTAGCTAGTGTGTTTGATATGAAGGACATGGGGAGGCTAACCTATTTTTTGGGTTTACAGATTGCCTACAGAGACAATGGAGACATTTTCATTAATCAGTCTAAATATGTTACTGATCTTCTTAATAAGGCAGGTATGATGCATTGTAGATCCTGTTCAACGCCGAGCAAGCCACACACTCAGTTATTGAAGGATGAAGGACAACCAATGGCTGATCCAAAAGTGTACAGAAGTATGGTTGGTGCATTGCAGTATCTGACCTTCACTAGGCCTGATATTGCCTATGCAGTCAATTATGCATGCCAATTTATGACAACTCCAACTGAAGAACATTTTTGTTTGATTAAAAGGATTCTTCGATATCTTAAAGGTACATTGCAGTGTGGATTGACTTATTCTGCTCAGGGCAAAATGGAACTACTGGCTTATAGTGATGCCGACTGGGCTGCTGATATAAATACTAGACGGTCCACCACAGGCTACATTGTCTTTATGGGTTCAAATCCTGTCTCCTGGCAGTCCAAGAAACAAGGAAGTGTGTCTCGCAGTTCTACTGAGGCAGAGTATAAGGCATTAGCTAATGCTGCTGCTGATGTCGCTTGGGTTAGATCTGTTCTCAGAGATCTGCATGTTTTTCTTCCATCTGCACCGTTGTTACATTGTGACAATCTTTCAACGTTAGCCTTATGTTCTAATCCAGTTTTTCATACTCGGATTAAGCACTTGGATACTGACTTCCATTTTGTTCGCGAAAGGGTCCAAAAGGGAGATCTAGAAGTGCAATATATTCCTACAGAAGCTCAGGTTGCAGATGTCCTGACCAAAGGTTTACACAGTCCTGTGTTTATTCATCACTGTACCAATCTCAGACTGGGATATCCCAGTTGAGATTGAGGGGGAGTATTAACCGAGTATATGTACATGGGTATTTTAGTCATATGTTTGTATAAGTTAGCCAGGTGGTTAAGGTGTTTAGCTAACTTAGTTATTAAGTTTTGACAGCTGTCAGTTTTGTTTGGTTAGCTATATATACTGAAATATGTAAGCAATTGTTTTCAGTTAGACAATACAATAACATTTGCAAGATATTCATTATTCTTTCTCTCTGCTCTAATATTCGTTGTTCTTCGTTCTTGTTTTTTGATGGAGATTCATGGCTTAATCTGCCATAGTTATCAAAAGGGACACAAACAATAACACTATTACCAAACATGGGAAAGTAAGTGACTTCTCATTCCCAAATCTCATTTTTCACGTACCAAACGTAACCTGATTGTTATTGTGCCCCATTATTTTTGGATTAAAATGTTATTTATATATTTTTACGTGTTTTCAATATTAATTGTTTGGGAAATAAGTTTCACAACTTTTTTGCTTTTCATGTACAAACTTATTGTTTGTTTGCCTTTCAATTAACTAAATTAAAGAATAATCAGTGGACAAAAATGAAGGAGAAAAAAATGTGCAAAATAATTTTTCTAATTTTTGGCTTTTTTTTTGGGATAATTTTTTGTTTGATAGCAATATGGTGAGTTGAGTTCTTAATTTTGGTTATTTTAGATTTTCGTGTTGCTGGTTTATATGTTAAATACATTTGTTGTGAAAGTATTACAAAGATCGAACCTTTAGCAAATTTGACAGTGATCAAATGAAAAAGAAAATAAAAATATTTAAAATTTGTGTAGATTTGAAGGGTTTCATTTGTTTGTTTGAAATTTGAATGCTTAAAGCAAATTACTGTATGAACCTCCAAAGCAAATGATATGCCATATGATAAGAATTCTGGTCTTTTTGATCCATCTCATCCTTGGATAGGACTTATAAAACGGGGATGCCAATGTTGGTGGTGATCAAAATTAATCATGTGGCGTTATGTGGAAACTTAAACACATAACGACACGCGATAGCTAGGTCTAGGACGCCAACACTTCAACATTCCTGTATGTATTGCATCATCATTGATGATCTATGAAGCACGAACACAGATATGGTGATATGATATGACACGATAGGACTATATAAAAAATCTCTAAAAACTAGGATATATGATATGCCATGAATACGGTAATAAAATTATATAATTTAAAATGTATTTAAACATGAAAGTATCTAAATTCAAGTTCATTTGATTTGTTGCAGAACAAATGCTGGAAGTCGAATCCTTCTTATATACGAGAAGAAGTTTTAAGAGTTATATTCATTGTTTCAATTAGAGGCAAACTCTTCGTATTCATCAATTTTCAACTAAATCTATATTTCCTATTATTTTCTCCTCTTAATTTCTCATCTGAAAGTGTAAATGTTGTGCTAAACCGGTATGTTCTATATCCATGCACATGTACACACATTCAAAACTCAAAACATGTCCAAGAATTTTAAATCCCCCGTTCTCCCTTCGGTTGGCACGAGAGGATGCTGAGAACTCACCGTTGAAAACTTGTGAGAAAAGATGAGGCTGAAATATTTTCCACTTTAACTTGATTGAATTGAATCACAAAGTAATTTAACAATACAAATGTAATTTTGAACCGAACCCAATTACCAAAATATTGCTCATAAAGATTTCCTTAGAGCTAATCAGGATTTATCCATGCGATTAACGAAAGTTATAATCGAATCGATGTTACCATTCAGTGCTCTAGTCGATGATAAGGGTCGTCGTCATTCTGATTCCTCTGAATCGGTTAGGCCACCATCATGGGGCTCTGTTGGACGTCGTCTTTTTTGTCGTCAGAACTTTGGAGAGGAAAAGAATGACGAGAGTGGGTTTAGGAGAGCAAAAGGGGAAGGAGAAGAAGAACAGACCCCCTCCCCTGATCTGCACTCCAGGAGGAAGAAAAGGAAGTTGGCTTCTAGAAAGCTCATCTCAAAATTCCCCATTTGTCCTAATTTGTAACTTTATTGTTGGAACTCTAAATTCTACTCTATTTGTGCTGATGCATTTGTGACGACGAGTACTATTCAAATAAATTAGATAATGACTAGGATGTGTCTCGTGTTCGAAAGTCCACCAAAAATGAATTTTACCCACTTAGGGGTATTTTGGTCATTTAAATAATAAAGACTGTTTTACCTAGAAAATCATTGACGGATTGTAACAATCTACCCTCTTAAGACACGTCCTCGAAATTTCTACCACACACTTGCTGAGTTCGCCTTCGGTTCAGCAAGTAACTTTCTTGACTTCATCATGATTACACATAACACTATGTTAAAAATATTTGACCTGGTAGTCAACTGTTAAGCCTACACCCTACCACGATATTGCGAATTTTTTTAAAACAATTGAACCAACTTATTTTTGGAAATAGATCGAAATAGCTTGTGCTCGGTATCAGGCTTGAATTTTTAAGCTCATTCAAGCTCGGCTCGTATAAAAACCATGCTAAACCTAGATCGAACTCAGAAAAAGTTACACAAGCCAAATTTGAGCATAATGATATTCGATTCAGCTCAGCTCATTTACAGCCTAAGAGGTGGTGTCGTTGGTGGCAATAATGACAATACTGTTGGGAACTAGTTCAGAAAATCTTGATTTTTGATCCAACATCATGCATGTAAAAAAAAAGGAAGGTTGCAAATATTTGTCGTTTTCAAATTTTCAAGTTTAAATTCTATATAAGTATTTGTCATTTTTAAATTTTCAAAACAACCACTCTCATAATATGACAACAACAATTGTGAAGGGCGGACTTGCTCGCATATCATAACAAGCACTCATGATAAACAAAAAGCACATGTTACACGTATAAAAGTGTGGGTATAAAGTCTCTAGTAACCAATTACACGTGTAAAAGCACATCTTGCTCATGATATCACCAAATTATTTATAACTAATTTCCTTTGTTCAATCGAAAAACTTAATCAAAGATTCAAAACTTCATCCAACGACAACTTTAAGGTGCAAACAAAATATAATGAGAATACTATATATGGACAAGATCGAAGTCAACTGCAACAAACCTTACAATAAATACACCAAAATACACAAAATACATAAACATAACACTGATCATGATAGCAGTCATAACAAACAAAACATTCAACAACCAATACAAAGATATAACATGGCCAACAAAAAATATTACAGCAACACACATAAAAACCACACACAACAAATCTTCAGATCCAGCATCTTTAAAATCGCAAGTCCCCTGCTAAATTATCATTTGCTTGTTTATATGTCATAGAACAACTTTGAAAATGATTTCATATGCTCGGATTGCAGACGAATGACGACTGATAAACTCCCATCGTTAGTTGCACTTCCTAATACGAAAGCCTTTCCCTCAAATGGAATTCCGCAAGGTCCCACAAAAATAGGTCGACCCCATCCGAAATCAGCGTCGTAAGATGACAACCTAACCCAACTAGTTATTCCAAGATTAGGGGACCTAAGAGTATCAGCCGTGACAGCAAGGGCTGAAATATCAGGCTGAAGCTCAAGGAAGTCAATTGCTGATCTAAAATAATTGTCGTTAATCTGCGATATAGCATTGTGAATACAACTTGAAGCATACCATGTTGGTTTTGATTGGAGATCCCCCACCGTGGAAATAATGGTAGCTGGGACAATCACATTGCCAAAGAAACCAAGTGGGAGTGGGGGTTGCAGTCGGGAACGTCCCTCAACAACAACACGTAGGTTGGTCTTTTGATCAACGGGAAGTTCACGTGCCTTGGATGCACATTTCCAAACATGACCTGCTAATATCTCATATGTGCTATAGTTGATCGTGTTCCCATCTTCCTTAGACTTGGCTTTCAAGATATTGAGTTGGTCCCTCGTCAATCTGAACATTGAGACTGTTGTGCTCTCAACACCACCTTCTTTTGTGCCGCAGAGAGGTTTTTTTAGGGTTGCAAAAGGTTGGTACTCAACGTTAGGCCGAGGCAGGTCTTGGGCACGAAGTAATGTCCTGTCTATGTATGGTGGAATATTTGTAAGGTCATCAAGATTACTACGAGCCATTTCCGACCATGTATTCATAAAGTGGAAACCAGAAACTCCATCAGCTACGCAATGTGACATACCAACACCAACTGCCACTCCACCGCATTTGAAGTGTGTGACCTGAATATACAGAATAAAGCCATATTTAAGATCTATAGAGATCGAGTTGTTGTGAGTTCTTACATTTGACTGTTTTCTTTTTCTCTTCATTAATGGCTCTCTCGTCTCGTGTGGTTGTGCAATTCCAGGAAAGAGTGGCTGAATCATATTTAAGATGGAGAGAGACAGATGGGTGTAGTAGATTATTTTTTGTTGATGGTTAGATCCTTTTAAGATATTTAGAAGGAACTAAACTTGTCGTCGACATTTTCATTAAAAAGCGTGTGAAAATAAAACAGTGAGAATGGCATCCTTTAGGTAATGCTAGGAAAATTAAATTTGTAGATTAAATTTTGTAAACTAAATGGCACATATAAAAGTTGATGATTGAATTATTACTTAAGTATTGATTAACGTGCTTATTTCTTATTGATAACACATCATTTAATTTACAAATTTAGAGCTCTTTTGGAAGTGCTTTTAAAATGACTGAAAACGCTTTTGGTGAAATTGATTTTGGGTTCTAAAAGTGCTTTTTGGAAGAAACACTAAATATTTAGTTCTTGCAGGAAGCACTTAAAGTGTTTTTCTATGATGCATTTGGATTTTTACAAGGGATTAGCTACATTTTCACCAAAAGCGCTTTCAGTCATTTTAAAAGCACTTCAAAACGAGCCCTTAGTCTATCATTTTAGTCTCTCTAACATTACCTCATCTTTTTTCTTCGACGTGCATGTTTCTCTAACATTCAAATTGGATATTCTCTCTCGCTTCAATCAAATCAGAATTTGACAGGATTTTCATGGACTTTAAAATCAGAGTGTAGTCAATTAAGAGTTTAGAAATTTTTTTTAAAAGATTCTAAAATCATGGTGTAGTCAAATTAGGATTTAAAAGGATTTTAAAAATACATCCAAATTTAGAGGTAGTCAAATGAGATTTTAAAAGATAATTTTAGAATGATGTTAAATCTATGGGTATTCAAAAAATAAAAATTCAGTAGGATTTCATGATGTTGTGAATTTCGTTGGATTTAAGAACCCAACACCAAATACAATCCCATCTCAACCCCTAGAATTTCTTTCAAGCTTATGTTCCATTCTCTCTCTTCGGCTCTCACTTCTTAGCTGTAAGAGCAGAACTACTTCTCTGGTCCATATACTGGTGTACCAACACTCACTCACACACCTTTGGGCATTTCCACTATTTATATATATATATATATATATATATATTATGCCTCAATTTGGTAAAGGGTCGGTTAAACTCATTGAATTTGCCATGGAAGTGGTTGGTTAGTCAATAGAGTTGTAGACTGACTTGAGCTATGGAAATATACCATTTCAAATCAAACCCAGAAGTTTGATTACCAATCCAATCAGCAAAGTAAGATCAAAATTCAAAACCCATCATCTATAACGTAAGAACATATGGACCCACTGGTCAAAAATCAAATCAAAAGAAGAAGAATTTGATATGCACCTCAAATCCAATTGCGAATTCAGTTGACATGCCGGCTTGAAAAGCAAGCAACTGCAGAATCATGTTTTAGGGCATGGAGGGAGATTTTTTTTTCTTTCTTTCTTTTGTTATTAAATAAAAAAAAATAAAAACAATCTAAAGATAAATGAAAAGAAAAGACTACAAGTCCATAAAAATCCATACAAATCCATAAAAATCTATAATATAAATTTATATAAATTTGTCAAAATATAGAATTGTAAGTCCATTAAAATCTTTGAAATTTGTCACTTAAAAAAATCTATTAAAATCCTCTGAAATCCAAATTGACTATACCTCCTAAACTCATATGTGTCAGTGTGTGTATAGCTGCTTGTGCTTATTTATTTATATTTTATTCTCATAGAAGTGATATTGTACATTTGGTGAAGCAAATCACACATCCGCTCTTAACCAATGTAGCTACACTGTAGCTTGACCAATGTTTACGTCTTATATATGCCTATTAGGGTATTCTACATGGTTTGTATTCATAGAATTTACATGGTTTTGTGTGCGAAGAGAATTTTTGTTTTCCTTAAGAGCTGGTTTAAGATTGTGGTGCTTTAAAAAATTAAAAAAAAAAAAAACTTATTAAAAAAATTTGGAACATTAAATGTATTTGGTAAAACAAAAAAAAAGTTTTTTTTTAACTGCTGCCAATGAAAGTAGAAAACATAGAAAAGCAGAAGTAGGGTCTATCATGCTTCTAAAAAAATGTTTTTTTTTTCAAAGCATAGTAATCAATGCTCATTTAATGAACTTTTCAAATGGCAAGTATACCCCTACATGTTTTACAAAATTATACTCTTTGCCCCTATATTATTGTTTTTGACAATTATTATATTATATTAAATACTATATCATTTTTAATCATTTAACATATTCAAAGCAATTTATATAAAAGTTTACCAAATACTCAAACGCTGTTTTTTTTTTTAATTTTATTTATTAAAAGTACTTTTAAAAAAAATATTTGCTAAACACTTAATAACTTTACTTTATAGTTGTTTATTCTCATAGCAGGAATAATTTTTTTATTAGCAGACGATCCCCATAGGACTTCGAAATAATTAGAAGGGGATAAGAGGACCTCAGAGTGTAAGTGTCACCAAAACAAATATACATGCTTAAATATAGAGTACATACCTGCAACACCAGGAGGGGATAAGAGGAAAGGCCAACGGAACTATCAACAGAGGGAATGAGGTTGCTGAACTCGTCAGTGGGTGCAAAGTCGCCTAAGTAGTCAAGGTCAACAGAGGTGGTCTCCGCCACAACAAACAGCACGCCCTCCGCATTGCAATCGATCTCCAAACGGCCCCCGTTTTGCTTGAGACGGCCAGCCAAGGGGTAGAAGAGCACGAGGGCCTTGGATGGCGCGTGCTTTAGCACCGCCGGGTCGAAGAAGTTTGACATACAGTTTTGATCAGGCTTGTAGAAGTAGACGCTCGGCGTGTGATTGACACGACACAGCCGGTCCAAGTTGGACAACCACAATGCTCTCGGAGGCATCTCCTCCACCGGCTTCACCATCGTTGAATCCCTCACGCTCACCTTCATGACCTTCTCCGTCATCCTTGCTTTGTATTCTTTTTTTTGTTCTTAACGCAGGACCTTTATTTTTGGTCGAATGTTCTTGTCACAAAGATTAAGAAGAAAAGAAAATACAAGGTACACCTCCGACTAGAACCAAAACCATATCTTATATAATGAACCAAAGGTAAGAGCCGAAAAGGAGAAAGTTCGGACTGAACTTTTTACGTTTAATTATGAGAGGTAACAAAAAATTACCTTCTCAACTTTTGGATTTTACATCTAAAAATGTTTACTTGATTGTACAAGTGATGTTAAACTTTATGATCAATTGCTGTTAGATCAATTTTTAGATTTTGTTGACTTCCTATCATAACGCACCGACACAAAGTTTGAACCTTATTTGTCTCTAACAATTTGGATTTAAGAAAACATAAAAACCGCAGATGTAGGTTAGGTCAATCGGTTGATCAAAGTAGAGTGTTTACTGCCTACATTCAAGTTCGAATTCCTATTTCTCTTTCAAAATTAGAGTAGTTTAGAGTTAGACTACTGCATTAAGAAACCATGAATTCTCAATTTAATAAACAATGGGCCAAAATGCTTTGACAAAAAGTGAGGGCATTTTTGTCATTTTATCCTTATTTAATGGGGTTAGCAATAATGTGATTCAATAAAAAAGTAATTAGACTAAACTGCCCCTTAGCCAAAAAAATTCAAAACATACCCAAAATAATATATCAAATCATGTAAGGGTAATTTGGTAATATAATATAAATATAAATGGGAAGAGAGAAAAGAATAAACAAATGACAAAGTTGATGGTGCCCACGTGATGGGGAAGAAAAATACAATAAAAAAGAAAAAAAAGAAAAATCATGAATGTTGTGTTCAAAACATCTTAAGAGGTGTGTAGCGCCGGTAATAAAAAAAGAAAATAACGAAATAAAAAATATTGAAGCAATTCACTCATATAAATACATTTTTAATGTCTAAGTCGTGCGTAACGCGCTGTAATTCAAAAAATATATTTTGCATGCGGTTGTTTATTAAATATTATTTCTTAATTTTTAAACATTTAAGAGGTACGTAGTGCCAGTTATAAAAAAGTCTCTTGCACGCGCATAATAATGTGATTCAATTAGTTGTCAAATGATCATTTTTTTTAACAAACGATGTTATCTACACTAAAGGGAGGGAGTGGGCTTAGACTTATAATGGGCTAACAATCAGTTGTTTGTTAAATATTCTTTTTTTCTTCTAATTTTAATGTAAATTCAATAAAATATAGATGGAAATTGAAAGACTGCTTTTATTAATATGGATTCAACTGCTTTGATTAGTTAAAAAACTACTTTTATTAAATGTATTTATTATTCATTTCCATCTACATTAGTCCAAGTCCTCCATCTCCCTTTCTTTGGGAAAGAGGCGAATGTTGACCATTTGGTAAAGTTTTAAGTTGCATTTTTCTTTTTGGGTACCAATATCTAATAGATAGAGAACTTGTCAACCATTTTTCTTGAAGTATTAGTTATGCCCTTCTAATTTTTAAGCAATTTAACAACTTTTTTAGTATATTACTTTTTTAAGAAAATCTCGATGGTACGAGCTAGGAGGTGTTTATCATTAGTATAATATTAATTTTACTTATATATATATATATATATATATATATAAGGAATTATGAAAAGTTCCATTTATGTATATTTTCATATGAGAAAATTGGAGCAATAATAGTTCGATCTTTGGTCTTTGAACTAAAAGTTTGTAAGTATTAATACCCAAGTTTGTTTTTATGTGGAACAATGTGTCATTTTGAATAACTCCGTTAGAAATTTCATTCAAAATAAAGAGTTTAAAGGGACAAAAAATAGATGGAAGTTCTAACTAAATTAAAACAAAGCATGTATATCAAATGTTATTACTACCAGTTTTGAATTTGATGTACCTTTTTGTAATATTTTTTAGTTGTTTAAACCAGATGATTGTTTTTTTCCTTATCTTGTGTATTCAACTTTCTTAAACACATTAAACACTCTAGAAAAACAAAGGAATTTTAACGAAAAGCTTCCAGTACTGTTTACTGTAACAAAAAATCACATTTTTACACTAAAAAATCAATCTTGGTACTATTCACTTTATCTTCTTTTTTTTGTATTTATTATTAAAACTCAAAATTTTCAAGCTCTTTTATTAGTTTTTCTTAAAATTAAAAAAAAAAAAAATAGAAGAAGAAGAAGATATTTTCTTAAACGCCTCCAGACTTTCTTGAAAAAAATCAGAAAAACACACATGAGGTGGCTGCTACTCATGAATTAGGGATAGCAATCAATAGCATTTCCACCTAATAAAAATAATGTGCATTTCGTTCACCAAATAAACATGTGATGTCCTTGAAAAAAGAGAATTTTGTGGCTTGTATCTAGTCGTTCACTGAGATCTTTCAAATAATACATATTTGGATCCTCTCTGGATCCCCTCCTTGGGGATCTCAGGGATCAAAGCACAAGGACCGTTCATCAAAGATCGTGCGACCACAATTAAATGTTTTTTTATATTTTTAAAAGTAAAGTAATCTCGTTTTGCGTAAAAAACATTTAATTATGGCGCACGATCTTTGATGAACGGTCCTTGTGTCTTGATCTCCGGGATCCTCAAGGAGGGGATCCAAAGAGGATCCAAATCCCAAATAATACTATGTACCATCAAAAGCTGTCAGATAAAATTGGTACAATTATTGGAGGCAGATTGTATGACCTCATTTGAATGCCCCTTCCATCCCTTCTTATTTGTGCGTTCACGGTTAAGTCACGTCAATATTTTATATTTCTATTACTTTTTGTCTTATTATCTCTATAAAAAATTAATATAAAATGTTGACGTGACTTAACCGTGACCGCACAAAATATGAGGGAATGAGAAGGGCACTCAAACAGGAGGACATACAATTTGCCTTCATAATTATTAATTGAGAGACAAACCCTTGTATGAATTATCATTTCCATTAAAAAAAAAGTATTGACTACGTACGTAGAATGAAGTTCATTTGTTGTTTAACTCCTCAGTCCAGCTTCTATCACTTACGATAATAACTAGGTTTCATGCACGCGCTCACGTGCGTACAAAAATTATTTTTTGAATCATGTCATACTGCACACAATTTATACGTTTTAAATATATTTATATGCGTAAATTGATAATAGGAAAGTCAAATATTTGAAGTAAATGAATGATTTTAGAGGTAAATTACACTTTACCACTTCAGTTTTGGGGTCGATTTCAATTCTTTACAACATCTTTAAAACATTTCACTTTCATACCTCAAGTACTATTTTATTTCAATATAATACATCTGTTACATTTTCCATCCATTGATCCATTAAGTGCTAACGTGGCTGCCAAATGTCTGCCATGTGGCAAAAAAAAAATTAAAAAACCTTAATCTTCTAAATTAAAAAAAAAAAAAAAGAAAAAAAAAAAAAAAACCAAAAACAAAAGCTGAACCCACAACCCCCTACCCACCCAACCTGCAACCTAGAAGAAGAAGAAGAGGAGAGGAAAAGAAAGTTAAAAAAAAATCCATCTCCATCTTCCTCGATTCCCCTTCCTTGCAACCCACCCCTTTCTTCTCCTTCATGTCTTCCCCAAACCCACCGTGCACCCATCCTCCACCTCTTCCTCCGCACCCACTACCTGCAACCCAGAAAAGAAAAGAAAAAAAAAACCCATCTCTCTTTTCCTGCAACCCAGATCCCGTCTTCCCTAATAAGGAGTGGGGTGTGTAGAGGAGGGAAGATGATGCGTGCAAGGGTGGGTGCGCTGGTTTTTTTTTTTTTTTTTTTTTTTTTTTTTTTTTTTTTTTTTTTTTTTTCTCTTCTTTCTGGGTTGCAGGTTGGGCTCGGGTTGAGGAGGGGAAAGATGGGTGCGCGGAGGAGGTGAAGGATGGGTGCGGAAGAGGTGGTGGACGATGGGTGTGGACGGATGGAAGATGATAAGGCTCCGACCCGGGGGGGGGGGGAGGTATGGCATCTGGGTTTCGCGAGGATGGGTGCGGAGGAGGTGGTGGAGGATGGGTGCGGACGGATGGAAGACGATGAGGCTTCGACCTGGGGAATAAGGAATCGATCGTCAACGCCTTTGGTTCCCGCCAATCGATCTTCTGTAGGAGCAGGAGGTAGCGTGAATCCTTCCCCCCAATCAATCAATATATGAATTCCTCTTGTATGTAGGAAGAGAGAACTGAACGTCAACCCCTCTGATAAAAAGTCAATGAGCCGGGGGGGGGGGGGATATGGCATCTGGGTTTCGCGAGGGGTGGGGGCGGTGGTGGGGGATATGGGATCTTGGTTTCGCGGAAGGGGGATGATATAGGATCTGGGTTTCGCGGGATTTTCTAACTTTTGTATTTTTTTTGTTTTATAGAAGATTAAGGTTTTTTTTAAGAAAAAAGTTAAATTTTTTTTTGCCACATGGCCCACATCTGGTAGCCACATAGCATAAATGTGGCAGTCACGTCAACACTTAACAGATCAATAAATGGAAAATGTAACTGATATATTATATTGAAATAAAATAGTACTTGAGGTATGAAAGTGAAATGTTTTAAAGATGTTGTAAGGAATTGAAATTGACTTCAAACCTGAGGTGGTAAAGTGTAATTTACCCTAATTTTAGATTATGCTAAAAGAAACCCCTGATAAACCAATTAAAGCAGCTGAATTCACATAATAAAATCGGTCTCTATAGAATTTACATTAGAAAAAGAAAAAAAAATATTTAATAAACAATTGATTAAAACACATTATTGCTAGCCTATTGTGATGCTAAGCCCACCCCCTTCCTCTTAGTGTAGATAATATCGTTCGTTAAAAAAAAAAAAAAACAATCATTTGACAATTAATTTAATCATATTATTATCTGCGTGCGAAAAAGCTTTTTTATAAACGGCATTACACGCCTCTTAAGATGTATTGAATGTGTTTAAAAATACAGAAAATAATATTTAATAAACAACTAATTGAATCACATTATTGCTAGCCCATTGTGAGGCTAAGCCCACCACCTCCCCCTTAGTGTAGATAATATCGTTTGTTAAAAAAAAAAAAAAACAATCATTTGACAACCAATTTAATCACATTATTATCCACGTACGAATGACTTTTTTTTTTATAATAGGCATTACACGCATCTTAAGATGTACGTGTTTAAAAATAGAGAAACTGAATCACATTATTGCTAGCCTATTATGAGGTACTAATTAAAAAATTAAAAAAAAACCACAAAAAAATTAATTATTAAAAAATACTGTTAAAATGACGAAAATTCCCCTGTCTTATTTGATGCATTATTTTGGGATGCATTTGAAGTTTTTGTCTTGGGGGCATTTTTGTCCAAAAGCTTTTGTTGAAGCTTGGTGACACCAAAATCATTATTCACCTTTTCCATTATCTTTATATATAGACTAGCCTCCATGCATGCGCTCACGCGCGTGCATAAGGTATTTTTTGAATCACGACGTACTATGCGTGATTGACATGTTTTAAATGTATTTATTAATATAGATGGAAATGAATAATAAATGCATTTAATAAAAGCGATCTTTTAACTAATTAAAGCAGCTGAATCCATATTAATAAAAGCAGTCTTTCAATTTTCATCTACATTTTATTGAATTTACATTAAGATTAGAAAAAAATAATATTTAATAAACAACTGATTGCTAACCCATTGTGAGGCTAAGCCCACTCCCTCCCTTTAGTGTAGATAATATTGTTTGTTAAAAAAAATGATCATTTGACAACTAATTGAATCACATTATTATGCGTGTGCGAGAGACTTTTTTATAACTAGCACTACGCACCTCTTAAGTGTTTAAAAATTGAGAAATAATATTTAATAAACAACTGCGTGCAAAAGGCATTTGTTGAATCACAGTGCACTACATTTATCAACGCTTAAGTAATGAACTAATCATCAAATTCGATATTCATTAGTTTTCAAATGTCTGCAAATTTAGTCTTTGTAGCATTACCCCATATTATTTATGGATAATGTTTGGGAGATTAAAATTTTAAACTAAATTTTGCAAACCAAATAATGTGTCACCAATAGAAAATAAGCATATTAATCAATACTTAAGTAATAATTCAATCATTAACAACCACATCGTTTGGTTTAAAAAATTTGGCTCCCCTATGATGTGATGAGTGTAAAGCCCACCGAAAAGGATATGGATCCCATCTGGATCCTTTTTGTGAGGATCCTAGGGGTCCTAATATTGTATTCGTGCAAAGCCCACCAGAAGAGATTTGAATCTCATCCGGATTCTCTTTGTGATGATCATATTCGTTCATCGTACAACGTGCGGATATAAATTATTTTAAATTTTTTATTTAAAATTAAATGCAAATATTACATAAAAAAAAATAGTCATATGATGTACGATGAACAAATAAAATGTGAGAATCGAGAATCCTCATCCCACAGGAAGAAGAAAGAAGAGCAGAGCAAAACGCCTACGTGAAGAAAGGAGAAAATTTTGGAGAAATGGTGATGGCGTGATGGACAAGGCCTGCAAAAAACGTGAAAGAAGCATGCATGCCCATTACGTGAGCTTAGCGTGCAGCAACCTTGCTTATTTGGGGCCACAACTTTGGAAGTGGATTGTCTGCCCTCCTATTTCTATACTCTTCTCATACCTTCTTGTTTGTGTGGTCACGGTTAAGCCACGTCAACATTTTATATTCCTATTACCTTTTGTTTTATTATTTCTATAAAAAATTATATAAAATATTGACGTAACTTAATCATGACCACACATCACAGGAAGACATAGGGAGAGTATGGAAATGGGATGGCAGACAATCCACCTCCCACAACTTTACGTCCCCACTTAATAATTCAACCGAAAAGGTGGTTGCAATAATTCAACAGAAAAGGTAGTTTTTTATTTTTATTTTATTTTTGCCAAAAAATAGACTTTATTTATAATCTAATCAAAATGTTTACATCCATAACAAGAATATTAAATAAAAATTCAAGGCCTATCTCGTCCCAAACCAATGGACCACCATGTTTAGCAGTAAACGAGGCAACCAAGTGAGCAGCCAGGTTGCTACTCCGCGGCACAAACCTTATTTTGACATCTCCAATATGCTTCACCAAAGAATTAATATCAAAGATAAGACATTCCAAATCAGCATCCACTTCAATCTCCTTGTTAATCATTCGCAATAGCACCTGGGCATCCGATTCAATCTTCACCTTTGTAAATCCTTCATTTTTGCAAAACACAAGCGCTGCACGAATGGCCTCCGCTTCCACCAAGATTGTTGAATTAAAAGGCCTCTTTCCCGCCTTCCTACTTTCCGCAAACACCCTGTAAAATCTTGAATCACCCACCCATAACTCTCCAACCCCCTCTTCAAATTCCATGATCCATCACAATTTACTTTCAAAGTACCAAACTTTGGTTTCCTCCACCCTTCAGTTGCTCCACTAACCTCCCGTGCCCCAATCTTCTTTGACTTAACCAAAGAATCCTTCACCTCCTTCTCAATTACCTGATGCTCACCCACATGTCTCCTCCATACCTCAATTGCCTCCATTGGATTCCATGTTTTCCCTTGAACACCACATCACTGCTGCACTTCAAAACTCTCCACAACACAAAGACCATGTCCTGGAGAATTTCTTCCTGCCTTGCCATTCCTTTTATACGTGACAGCAAAGCCCCCCAACATCCCCTAAAGTCTTGTCCCACCAGAGACAACAAATCAATTTGTAATGGGTAGAAAATCACAACACTTTGCTAAATTCACACATGAAAAAAAGATGTTTCTCCGTTTCCTCCACAGCGCCACACACCACACACCTACCATCCACATTCATACGCCTCCGAAGCCAGCTCCTTCTTATCGCCAGTGAACCGTTGCGATATCTCCACATAATTTTTTTTTTTTAATTTATTAGGAACATGAATCCCCTAAATTCCTTTCCACAACCCGTCCCCTTCAACCTTCTCACTTGCCATGCTGTACCTCTTCTCCCAAACTCCCCATTCGCTTGCAACTCCATCACAACCTTATACCCCATTCGAACCGTATACCCTCCATGTTTCGTATGATGCCAAATAATCCTATCCTTACAACCTATCAAACTCAATGGTATTCCCAAAATTAACTTTAACTCTTCCTCATCAAAAAGCTCATGTACCATGTCCATATTCCACCCACCCAAATCAAAATCAATCAAATCACTTACCCATTCCGGCCTCAAAGCATTTCGAGTTTGAAGTTTGAAAGTGTTGGGTAAAGGAATGCAAGGATCTCCAATGACTCTGATATTCGTTCCATCCCCCACCCTCTAGCGCAACCCCCTTTCAATAATTTTTTTTCCCTGAAAAATACCTTTTCAACCCCATGACGATTTACACCCCAACTTTGCATCCAAAAAAGTTGTGTTCGGAAAGTATTTATCTTTAAGTACCTGAGCCAATAGTGAGTCCGAAACCATCATCAAACGCCACCCAATTTTAGCCAAGAACGCAAGGTTGAAGCATTGTAAGTTGGAAAGTACTGGTATCATGAAGGAACACAAACATTTTTTGATGATCTTGATCACTACAAGATGATAAAGGCCATGTGCAAGCTATCTTGTGGCATTTGTGATAAGATAAAAGAACCAAAGAGTGAAGGGTCAAAGAGACAACGGGAGTTTAAAAATGTCAAGCAGCTGAAAAATCATTTGTTCCATTATCATGGATTGTTCATGTGCAGTCTGTGTGTTTGGGCGGTAGGAAGTTGAGCTTTACATTTAGATGACTTAGATGACACCATATATACAATGATGAATAATTAATATATCTCATATCGGCGTTGTTATACTTCCCTTTTTTTTTTTTTTTTTGAAAGATTATACTTCCCATTTTTTGGTTATATATCTATTAGGAGTTTATACACTCCTACTCTGATTTAATGGCTAAAGTCTTCTCTGATTTGGAAGCATGAAGCATTAACCTTGATGCTGATGCTTATTATTTTCACCGTGATGTATCTGACTGTAAGTTTTAATACAGATCTTTATCTGTGAGCAAAAGTTATATACTAAAGCTCAATTGGGTATACAGAGACAGGTGATTTAGAGGTAGACGGCAATGAGACTGAAAGATGTGGATTAATGGACATCCTATGTGTGAGTTTTGCAGCAATCCGTTTTATGGAGATAATGAGTTGTACATGCATATGTCCACTGAGCACTATACTTGCCATATATGCCAAAGGTAACCTGTTTCGAGTATTTGAAGGTAATTATTTACTTTAAAAGTTTTAGCAAACTTATAACTGCTGCATCTTCAATGCAGGCAACATCCAGGACAATATGAATACTACAATAACTATGATGACTTGGAGGTCAGTTGTTTTGCATTTCCAACTGACTATCGTCGATGCTTTGAAAAGTCCATCATTGAGACTCGCTTCTTAGTTGACGTGATAATGTATTTTGCAGAGTCATTTTTCTCAAGCTCATTTCTTATGCAAAGATGACGACTGCTTAACAAAGAAGTTTGTTGTTTTTGCAACTGAATCTGAACTAAAGGTGATATCTTAGTGCATATTACTTGATCTTTTTCCACCTCTTCTGCTTGCCATGTTATGTTGAGGTTTTGCTCACTTGAGTTTATTTCTGCAGAGGCATAATGCCAAGGAACACGGAGGGAACATGTCTCGCTCTAGGCGTAATATTGCTCTTAAGGTTTGCATGTGATATAATCATAAAACTGTTGAGAATCAATGTCAAGCCCAAAACCATAAGTAATCCACAACCCAATCTAAAGTCCAAGTCCATATCTAGTTTGATGATGTAATTGCTTACAATTGCAAAGTTAGGTAAGGTTGTGTGGAAGACAACATAATTAGGTGCAATTAATGTGTTTTGTGTGGTAGCAAATAAACTTAGTTTAATTAAGTGTGTGGTGTAGCTTTCATTTGGTTTGCTATAAATACCCAAGTCCCCAAGCATTGTATATCATCCAAGGAAAAACAAAGCCTAGAGCTAAATAAGAAAAGCTTTGCTAATTAGTTTGTTTTGTGAGCTTTCTTTAAGAGTGTGCTCTATTTTCTTCTTCTTGGGATCATTAGAGTTATCTTGGATACTCTTCTTCTTCAACAATTGGTATCAGAGCCAAGTCGGTCAGGGATCATTCTTGGTAGAGCATTGGTTGTAAAGTCTCTTGAAATTCCGAGTATGCTCTGTGGTTGCAGTTTTGACTGATCTTCCACATCAGAAAAAATTTCTTGAGATTATTGTTGGGGTTATCACAAACCTTGAGAGGGAGCTTCTTTGTGTCGAGAGTAGTATATTACTCTGCACGGTAGTCACTCAAGCTTGTTCGGTGTAGTCAAAGTTTTGCCGATACGATGGGTGATCTTCAAGTTGTTGGAGGAATCAAGAAGCTCAACAACCAAAACTATAACACGTGGGCAACGTGTATAGAGTCTTACCTTCAAGGTCAAGACTTCTAGGAGGTTGTCGGTGGTAGTGAAGTTACACAACCGGCAGCGGAAGATGCTAACGACGTCTTGCAGAAGTGGAAAATTAAAGCAGGCAAATCAATGTTTGCCTTAAAGACCACAATAAAAGAAGAAATGTTGGAGCACATTTGGGATGCTAAAACGCCAAAGGAAGCATGAGACACTTTTGTTACACTCTTTTCGAAGAGGAACGATACAAAATTGCAACTTCTCGAGAATGAGCTGCTATCGATGGTACAACGCGACATGACGATTGCCCAGTACTTTCACAAGGTGAAGGCAATATGCCGCGAAATTTCAAAATTAGATCCAACAGCTCCTATTGGGGAAACCAGGATGAAGAGAATAATTATCCATGGTTTGAGACCCGAATATCGAGGGTTCATTGCCGCTATACAAGGATGGCCGACACAACCATCGCTTGTTGAGTTTGAAAATTTGCTTGCAGGTCAAGAAGCTATGGCCAAGCAAATGGGAGGAGTCTCACTGAAGAGTGAAGAGGAAGCGCTCTACACCAACAAAAGCAAAGGCACCTTCAAGCGGT
>NC_142568.1:17122500-17137500 GCF_041283825.1 Pyrus communis | reverse complement strand
CTTCGACCTCGTGACAAAGCTTTGTACTATTCATCAAAACAAGGACATAAGTCATAGTCTGAGTCCAACTTAGATGCCCTAAGTCTTGGATTCGCATCAGATGTTGTGGCAAGCAATAAGCACCTAAAAGACCCATATATATTACGGTCATCTTGCGGTGACAGTGGCTAAGATCAATATATAATTTCAATGTCCTGGTCCTCCTAAAGAGATTGAAAGATTCTTTAAGGTCTCGTTTGATAAGAACGATTAATTTGAATATGACTATTTATTATATTAAAAGCATTTGAAAGAATAATTGTTGTGTGAAAGGGTTGACCTTGACTTTTACTGCCCAAAGAGTACAGCGAAGAGGGCATCTCAATTTTCCACCGGGACCCAACTTTGTTCTTGCAAATGGTCGTTTAGTTGGGCTTTCATAGTCTAATGGCCTAACTTAGGAGATATCTAACCACTCACAACAACTCATAAAAGTCAACAAAAATATGATGGTGAGATTTAGACACAGCTGGCACTACTAGAAATTATAATTTTACCGTCAAATTATAAGCTGACAAAGCAAAATTTTGTTGGCACAAGAGTCATTTCTTGATGAAAAAATTTAATTTATCACGCTAGAATCAATTTACAACGCCAATTTTAGTTGAAAAAATTCGAACGTTAGTCGACGATCATTTTGTAGGCGTACATGCGATGTCTCAGTGAATTTAGTTATGACGGGTAAATTATGGCAAGAACTTTTCCCGTTGTCTTGAAATATCAGCCGACGATGTGAGACAACAAAGTATTTCATTGGCAAACTAATAAGAGAGGCAACAAAGTATTTCATCGGCCAAGTGATAATTACTCTACGTGATATGAACAAACTTAACAAAGTATTTCATTGCTTTAATTAATGGGCTTTGTGGAAGCTTTGGGTTCGGGCTGGAAGAATAGGAGGGATGGAAGAGTCGTGCGTGAGAGAAGAGGAGAGAGGGAAGATTTGTGCCTTACAAAACCATGGATGGGAGGAAAGACGATGGGAGAGAAGGAGGGGTAGGATGACCGAAGCAAGGGTAGGGGTGCCCCGATGTTTGGTTTTGATTTTGTCGGGAACGGGTGGGCAGAGAGATGACGAGGCAGTGACAAACGCCTAGGGGTAGGGTTACTTTCTGAATTTTGCTTCCAGCTAGAAGCCATTTCTGCAAGCGTTGATGAGGATTTCTCCCGACCTTTTGGTTCATTTGATTGAAAAGATAAGTGTCCCTTTTGAACCGAAGTTTTTTTTCTTTGACTGCTGCTTATGGTTTAATCCTATTTTTTCCCCTTTTTTTGTTCATGGCTTATTGTTTGTTGTTTGGTGGTGACCCTGTGAATTAAATACTCAGTTATCTATTCCTCTAAAATGCATCTGATTTTTTTTCGTTCACAGATGATGGCTCATGCCTGAGGTTTTTATGCTCTCTGTTGGTTGTTTGGTGATTGTTATTTTTTGTTTTAAAGTGTGTATGTTGTGTGTGAGGTACAAATTAGAGCAGAGGTTTGTACATGCTGTTTTAAATTGAGGGGGAGCCATAATTTTGTTATCAGAAAAAAATTTGATTGAGGTTTTATCTGGTTCTGTTACGGTTGCGTAATCTGTGGTTCGCAGCGACTGTGATCATTTCCCAACAAATGTATGGAGCTGTGTTCTTTTTGGTGGGGAATTATGGTTGTTGATGTTAACAATGGACTGAGTCTTTCTGTTTGGTATGATTATATCGTTGAACAAGCATGGTTTTAAAGTGGGTGCAAATGACAATTTTGTTTGCACGAGAAAATGGTTGAGTTAGTGGTTTTTAATCTCTGTCGTTTAATTGGTGTACCTTTGCTATGATCCCTATTCCGGCATTGTTTGATTGGCGCAAATGGACTTTTGCATGTGTGTCGCGTGAGAACGCCAAGTTGTGATGTGTTTGTCGTTGTAAACATTATCAGGAACTTTGGCTTTTCATGTGTTTGAATGATAAAAATGGCTAATGTATTGAGCTTGAAAATAAGGGTTTAGGGTTGACTGTCTTTCCATGTGCATAATTTTACCCCATTTTTCGTTTCTTTATAATTTCAATTATCGTTCAGCAACCTAATCACTAAGCTTATTAAATTCATTGACAAAAGTGAACTCGGGGGTCGTATGCAGAGGGTTACGTAGTGGAACTTGGGGGTCGTAGCTTACAGCCACCACGGTGATAGGTATATTTCGTCGCTTTAACCATTTTTAAACTTATAGATTTGTTCGAATCGTCTGGTTTTTCTTCTCGCAACGAGTTCCCATGATTTATTTTCTCATTGTATCTGGAAGTTATTTCGGTTGAAGTGGCACCCTTAAAATTTGTACTCTAGAGTAGCATGACTGGCCTTAATGTGTTTTTTGGATTGGCAAATTTTTTATGGGAACAGCCATATACATCTAGACGTTTAACCTGCCTATTCTAAACTTTTGAACTCCTTTTTCGTTTGGTCTTTGTTATTTTTGTTTTTTAGGGTATCTAATAGGCCAAGATCGCCAGTTTCTTGGTTGTAGTTTTTTCCAAGACATGGCATATTCAAACTTTTAAATTCTTGAACTTATACAAATTTAAATTCTGTTTAATTAATGCTTACTATTTAGGCTTTTGTTGCTAGAATTGAATTATATTATTCCAATTTTTGGCTGTTATTTAAATGGGATTTTGGGTTTGGTATACGGTTTACCTGTGTGGGTGATGCTTTGCCTAATGTTTTGCTGCCTGAATTTTGATTCGGCGAGATTTAGGAATGATTTATATGTTTTAATAGGGATTTGGCATTTTAAGCTCCTTGCTTGGATTGGTTGATAAAATCTGTTGATGTGATGGTCTGCCAAAACTGTCTTTGTCGTTTAACATATAAGATTAACCTTTGTTGCCTCTTGCTTCGCCTCTTTGTTCACGGTGCTATAATCTGCTTTCCCCCACTCTTTCGTTCGTGAAATGTATGAACGCAGTCATCTTAGGAATCTTAATATGATCGTTTTGCCATGGATTAAGCTCATGTCACAGTCTCGATAGATTTTATGGGTCAGGATGAGTGCTAGAGATTTTGGGTATAGCACGTTTTAATGTTCGTTCATGCATCTCAATTCAATATTTTTTTAGATTATCTATCGCCTCAGATGGAAGAGTGAAATACAAAAAAGGTCATTATGAGAAATTAAACTATTGGAAGTATAAGCTGTGGCCTCCTATAAGCCGTCCTACCTACAAAGTATAAGCCGTCCTATAAGCCGTCCTACCTACAAAGTATAAGCCGTCCTACCTACACACTTGTATCCCTTAATTTAGGGTGATTTGATCTTGTTACTTGAAGTCATGTATATAGATCCTTGTAACCTTGTAGAAAAATATTATGAGAAAAAGCATTCTCTTCCATATTTTCCACATGGTATCAGAGCTGGAACCTTAACCGGCCTGACTCCATTGTTGTCCCTTCTCTTCTTCTGCACATTCGTTTCGATAATGGCAGAAGATAATCTTTTTGACTCAGAAGCTGAAAGCTTCACAGCTCCTCGCCCTAGTTTTCCAGAAGCTGAAGTCAACCCAAATCAACGTTTGTGTTCTGTGTTGTTAAATGAGTTTAACTATCTTCCATGGTCCAGATCAATATCTCTTGCCCTTGGAGGAAGATCCAAACTTGGATTCGTCAATGGAAGTATTGAAGCACCTGACGTCGCATCGCCGGAGTATGAAGCATGGCTGTGCAAAGACCAGCTGGTCATGTCGTGGCTCCTCAACTCCATGGATCCTAAGCTGTCTGAAATTTTCAGTTTTTCGGAATCCTCTAGTGCTCTTTGGAAGGCAGTCAAGGACATGTATGGAAATCAAAACAATGCTGCTCGAGTGTTCCAGCTTAAGAGGAATCTCGCAAGTCTTCAACAAGGTGATAAATCCTTTGTTCATCATCTCGGTTGCATGAAAAACATGTGGAACGAACTAGGTATGTATCGACCACACACTATCGATGCTGCCGTACTGTTAAAAAGGTCTGAGGAAGACAAAATCTTTCATTTGCTTGCAAGTTTGGGTTCTGAATATGAAGATCTTATAAGCCATATTCTAATGAATCCCGAACTTCCATCATTTGCAAGTGTTTGCACTACTATCCAGCGAGAAGAAGTACGCAGAAAGTTCATGAATGTTGACGTAAAACCTAGTGTGTCTGAGGCTAAAGCTTTTGTGACAAATCACAAGTCATTTGGAGATAAAGTATACAAGGAAAAAAGGCCAGATCTGAAGTGTCTACATTGTAATAAGGTTGGACATCTAATAGATTGATGCTGGATATTGCACCCTGAGTTGAAGCCAAGGTTTGAGAACAAGCCTTTAAGAGATCATAAGGGCTCACACGCTAGACCACATACAAACAAGTACCATGCTGCTGCTGCTACATCCATCGGTGGGACGATGAACTTTACAGCCAATCCGGCTGACTTGTTGAATGAGTTCTCAACCTACCTTCAAACCAGAAAAGGAAGCACAGGTGAAACGTCGACTGGGGAAAGTCAAACTGCTCTTCTTGGACAGTTTGCAGGGTTCTTAGCTGAATCTGGTCATGTACCTCAAGGAGACATTCCAGGTATTATGTGTGCTCTTTCAACTGCTCTAAATGTTAGTCACTCTCATGATTTTTGGATTACAGACTCAGGTGCCACAGATCACATGACAAATCAATATTCAAAGCTATACGATTTTGAAAGCTACACTAAACCATCACTAGTTTCTGTAGCAAATGGTAGAGGTGTGCCAGTTCTAAGTAGAGGGAAAGTTAAACTGATCTCAGAAACTGTTGAGTCCACAACGTTATATGTTCCATCCTTTCCTTTTCAATTATTGTCCGTAGGAAGGATTACAAATTCTCTAAACTGTCGTGCAATTTTTTCCCCCCACAATGTTGTTTTTCAGGATCTAGCCACCAAGAAGCTGATTGGTGAAGGTCACTACCTAAATGGGCTGCATTATTTTTCAGAGGACCTCAATGTTCCAAAGGGGTTCCAAGTCAGCTCAAACCTAGAACATCGGTTGTGGCATCAACGCCTATCACATCCCTCAGAATCTGTGTTGTCTACGTTGTTCCCTAGTTTATGCAAATCCTCCCTTGTATGTGAAATTTGTCATTTGTCAAAATCTACTAGACTCCCATTCAATTCTTCCATGTCTAGGACTAGCAAGTTTTTTGAGATGGTGCACTCCGATGTTTGGGGACCTGCACCCCTAGAGTCTTTTGATGGTTATAGATACTACGTTATCTTTGTTGATGATTTCTCAAGAGCCACTTGGTTGTACCTCCTAAAATTCAAAAGTGAAGTTATGGATGCTTTCAAGGACTTTCATAATCTTGTCATGAACCATTTTTCGTCCTAAATCCACATACTAAGGTCTGATAATGGCATTGAATATACATCCAAAAATATGACTAACTATTTGAGCACCCATGGAATTATACATCAAACAAGTTGTGTAGGTACTCCTCAGCAAAATGGAATTGTCGAAAGGAAGAATAGGGACCTACTTGAAAAAACCAGGGCGCTAATGTTGCAAATGAATGTGCCTAAGAGGTTTTGGTCTCAAGGAGTTCTTGCAGCCACCTACCTTATCAACAGACTGCCTAGTCGTGTTCTGGATACAAAATCACCATCTGAGGTTATGCAAAACAAAAAAATTAATCTTTCCCATCTGAGAATCTTTGGATGTACCTGTTATGTTCATATTCAATCCCATCACCGAGACAAGCTTGATCCCAAAGCTGTCAAGTGTGTTTTCATGGGATACTCCTCTACCCAAAAAGGGTACAAATGCTACAATCCGTGCTCCAGGAAGATGTTTGTCTCAAGAGATGTACGGTTTGATGAAAACCAACCATATTTCAACAAATCATCAGATCAAAATCGTCAGGGGGAGCACTTTCTAGATCTCTTCCCATTGCCAAATCCAGTCGAACCAAGTGACTGTGTCCATTTACTACTTCACAATCGGGACTCTCATGCAACCCTTAATGACAACCTGCTTATTGGAGACGACACTGAAGCCTCAGAAGCACAAGTAGTTCCCCATGACCATACCACAACATCTATACAAGAGAGTGGAGCTGAACCTATTGTGATCCCAGCTCAACCCCGCAAGAATCCGACTCGAGATCGACATCCACCATCAAGGCTGCAAGACTATGAAACTTACCATGCATGGTACCCTATTCACAAGTTTGTAAATTACTCCAAAGTCTCTCACTCTCATGCAGCCTTCCTCAGTAAACTGTCCTATGAAAGTGAACCAAGGAGCTTTCAAGAAGCCAATCGTCAAGTTGTGTGGAGGCTAGCCATGGAAGAAGAACTCAAAGCCTTGAATGAAAATAAAACCTGGAGTGTAGTTCAACTTCCCAAAGGCAAGAAGGTGGTAGGCAATCGGTGGGTCTATAAAATCAAGTTTAATTCTGATGGCTCAATTGAACGACACAAGGCAAGATTGGTGGCTCGCGATTTTACTCAAACTTTTGGAGTGGACTATAATGAGACATTTGCTCCCGTGGCTAAGATGAGCACAATAAGGGTTTTGTTATCTGTTGCAGTGAACCATGAATGGCCATTGTACCAAATGGATGTAAAAAATGCTTTTTTACATGGAGACCTCGAAGAGGAAGTCTACATGCAACTACCCCCGGGTCATCCACAAGCACAGAATTCAGGTATGGCTTGCAAGCTTCATAAGTCAATCTATGGCTTGAAACAATCTCCTCGTGCTTGGTATGCCAAACTGAGCTCGGTACTTGAAAATTTTGGGTTCAAGAGAAGTCATGCTGATTCCTCCCTGTTTGTTCGAATAGGATCAGTTGGCAAATTAGTTGTACTAATCTATGTTGATGATATCATCATCACAGGTGATAACATTGATGAGATTCACACTCTTAAACATTCTCTTCATCAACAATTTGCCATTAAAGACTTAGGAGTTTTAAAATACTTTCTTGGGATTGAACTGGCCGCTTCCCCCAAGGGACTTTTTTTGAGTCAAAGGAAATATGTGATTGACTTACTTCAAGAAGTGAAGATGATGGATTGCAAACCAACTCGTACTCCTCTTGATAGCAAATTGAAGTTGGACTTGACAGGAGAACCTCTCAGTGATATTAGTTACTACCAACGATTGGTGGGTAAGCTTATATATCTCACCATCACCAGATCGGATATAACTTACGCCGTCAGTCTTGTAAGCCAATTCATGCATGCACCCACTGAAGCTCATTTAAATATTGTTAAAAGAATTCTCAGATACCTCAAAGGCTCCATTGGTCGGGGAATCATCATGAAAAACAATGGTCATACTCAAATCATTGCCTACACCGATGCTGACTGGGCAGGGAATGCTATTGATAGAAAATCCACTACTGGCTACTGCACGTTGGTTGGAGGAAACCTCGTGACATGGAAGTGCAAAAAACAAAATGTAATTGCTCGCTCAAGTGCCGAAGCTGAGTATAGAGCCATGGCTTCCACTGCATGTGAACTCATTTGGCTCAAGGGCCTTCTCTCGGACTTGGGGTTCTCAATCAACACACCTATGTCTCTTTTCTGTGACAATCAAGCAGCTATGCATATTGCCTCCAATCCGGTGTTCCATGAACGCACCAAACACATTGAAGTTGACTGTCACTACGTTCGGGAACAAGTCTAGTCCAAGGTAATTCAAACCACATTCACTCGAAGCCAAGATCAACTTGCTGATATTTTCACGAAGTCTCTTGCTTCTCCTCAGTTTCAAAGTCTGCTCTCCAAGCTTGGATCAATTAACCTCCTTGATCCAGCTTGAGGGGGAGTATTGGAAGTATAAGCCGTGGCCGTCCTATAAGCCGTCCTACCTACAAAGTATAAGCCGTCCAATAAGTCGTCCTACCTACAAAGTATAAGCCGTCCTACCTACACACTTGTATCCCTTAATTTAGGGTGATTTGATCTTGTTACTTGAAGTCATGTATATAGATCCTTGTAACCTTGTAGAAAAATATTATGAGGAAAAGCATTCTCTTCCATATTTTCCACATAAACCTTCTCGTTGTTTACTGCTTAGATGGGAAGTGCCAAGTTCTCTGTTGAAATGTGGGGGACAAAGTTAAAATTGATGTTTTCAGACTTAGCCTTTGTTTGGTGCACTGCCACAGATTAAGTCAATTTGACCGTCGCAGTTTGAGTTACTTTACTAAGTCTGTTTGTTTGTGCTTTGAATCCTTACTCTGATTATTTGCAGTTAAGATCGGCCTCTCATCACAGCAATCGTAATCTACTCTTGCTGCTGCCATTAATCTAGGGGTTCCAAGCCATTGCATTTGAATTATGGCTTGGTATGTCACCTGAACTTTGATGTGTTCTTTCCTCGTCCTTTCCGTTTCATGCAGCACGAGTTTATCATTTTTTTAATTGATTGTTTGGTTTTTTCGGTTTATTTTATTCGTTTGCGCTTTGCTTTGTTTCTCATTCTTGATTGTTTCTGTGATTCTCTGATTGTCATAAGTCCGATGGTTTCTTTCTTTTTTAGGGTTTTCATTTTTTCTGTACAAATCTATTATTGTTTGAAGGTCACTTGCTGTCTCTGTGATTCTGGTTTAACCTAGTGTTCTTAATTCTTTATCGAATGTCCTTAAGCATTTTATATATTTTTTGTTGGTTGCTTCCTTTCTTTGTTGCATTTTCAATTTTCCAAATTGTTGTTCAGAGGTCAGTTACTTTGGTTGGTTGTTATTTTCGTTGAGTTTTTGTGGTGGTGAACTGTTGCATCCTTCCCGAAATGCTTTAATATGTGCCGTTGATGGGTGGGCCCTCTCGACGAACCAACTATTTTTTCTGGACAAATCACAACTTCCATATTTTTGAAAATGGGTAGCCTTTTAAACCAGAGCAAAAGTGCATCGTCATTCCTAGAGTTTTGTTAAAATTATTTTATCAAGCGACATGTCGTTAACCAACATAAAAAATTACCTTATGAGATCGAAATTATGATTGTACATGTGACCCTGTTGGCAACTGTCTCCAATGTGATGGACACTGTATGATGGAAAAATGTTAGATTGGTGTTGGATTCCAGATGAACATGTGTTATCCTGGGCGATGGAATCGTATCATGGATTTCTATGTTTCTCTAAACATATTTAATGAAAATATTTCTGCGGGATCAGGCATAGGGAACACAAACTTTAATCTTCGGACTTTCTCATTGTTGCAGTCTCTGATGATTTGCTTATTCCTATTAGGCTGCCGTTAGATCAACCAAAAGTGTTTTGGCCTGCTCTTATTGTTTTCCGTTATATGCTATCTTATTATTAAATCAATTGTGAATATGTGTGAATCATGTTTCTCAGTGTGAAATTGTTCATGAGGTCTAACTTTTGCATTTGATTAGTAAACCAAGTGCACATTTTGAATGTATTAAATCTTGATCATCACTATTTTTCAAGCAATGCATTTTCTTTTTCCAACCTAAAAGCGTTTGATGCATGTCATTTCTTTAAAGCATTGAAACATACATCGTTCTGGTCGTATATGCGTTTATATTTTCTCTTCCTTTCTGTAGGTTCCATAACTTCTGTTTTGATCGTTGGGGTCGTGCCTTACTGCTTGGTGGCATTTGTGCGTAGCTGCATTCCTGTCTTTGTGTCGATTAGATTTCTGGATCTTTAAATAACTGTCGCCTTTTTTTGTTTCTGTTTCTTCTTTTGTGGCCTTGCACATGTAATCATTGATGAATGCTTTTTCGATCATGGTTGCTTTGTTATATTATCTTTATGCTGGTTTCCTCTGTCGCAATTTTGTTAGCAATGATTGCGTGCCTTATCCATGGTTTTTCCACTGCAGCGGGGAACAACACTGTCTAGGGACATAGCCGTAAATTCATTATCTGTTTTTCGTTCTCTTCTGATCACATTATGATTGTCTTTTTGCTATTATGTTTACAATGTGTTTGTGTTTTTCATGACCTCTTGCTTTAATGAGTTGTGGTTCGCGCGTAATTTCATATGCTTAAGATGGTTCTTTGGTTAATGCGTTGCTGCTGTTTGTGTTTTTTTTTCCCCCATTTATGTAGTTTTATGTCTAGACGAATAGGGTGACCTAGAAGGGCCATTGGAATTCAACGAGCCAATTTGCCTACGTTTGTTGGGGATGTTGGTCTTTGGAGTTGCAAGATGTTCCTACTGCGTGCGACAATGAATATAATGATGTTTCAATCTCTTTCCTACTTTTGAACGACCAAAACAGCCTTCCACAAACATTTGCATCAATTTCCAAACCAAATATTCCCATCAGTGGTGTTTTTAGCCCACGTTTAACACCTGGGACAAGTTCTCATCATATTGTTGTGCCCATTTTTCTTGCTGATCGTGCCGCTGTGCGAAGCCTCTTGGCCAGTGATGCTCAAACCAATCATTTTGTCCTAAATCTGCTCATAACTGGGCAAGCCGCCTATCGAAGAAAAAGAAAGAGTATGCACTCTTTCGACAAAACACTGTTTACATTTTGTTGCTAATTTCTAGGGTTAACTTTTCTCCATCGGTTAAGTTCTGCCTGTTTATTTGATGGGCGCTTCTATTGATCTTTGTTTTTATAGGGGTTGATCCAAAATATGTTGATTTTGGCTTAAGAATTGCCAATGTCAGTACTGCAATGCTCTGTTTTGGTCTACAGAATAGACGGCGAAGAATGTTTTATCAGTTTATGCCTCATAGTTTACTGCGTGTTGCATGAGTCAAAAAGTTAAATTCCCACGTTTTAAACCCACCCTCGTTTATTTGGATCATTTGTTGAATCCCAAAAATTCTCAAAGCTGCTTGCAATTTAAAACAAATGTTAGATATAATTCAATCATGGTGTTCACTTCGATGAGAGCCAAGGTTGATACGTCCATCAACAAGGGTTGGGGTCTTTATGTTTTTAGGATTGATGATTAGGTGCATCATTTGATGGGTTTTTTATTGCCTTTACAAGGCTAAAATCCTAAATTTGCACAACTATACATTCATGACACTCAGAATGAAGTCGGTAATTGTATTGGTTGTTTAGGTGGATCAAAAGCAGTTAAAAAACTCTATCGGCATGTTGTTGATGGCCTCATCAAAATGCTAGATGAGTGTAATGAGGTTGTTCAACTTTTTAGGCTCGCTAGGGATAGGATTAATGAAGGGTCTACAAGCCATTTGCGTTTGCGTTAGTACGGTGCGTAGGCCAACCATGATGCACAGTATGATATACCGGTGTGTGATGGGATAGGTGGCTTGATAATTGGGGACATCGGTGAATTTCACAATGAAAAAGATATCATTATGGAACATAGGACAAATGACCTATAACAAATCACAAAGTTATATTCTGAGTACATGGTTCTACAATATCCTCTTCTTTTCCCACACGGTGAAGATGGGTATAAGAAAGGCCTTTCTTGGAATCCTAATTTTAAAGGGAAAAAACCAATGACTGGGGGGGGAGGGGGCGGTATCAATGAGAGCGTTTTTGGGCTATCAAATTCAAGATAAACCAAGACACAATGACACCCTGTTGAAAGGTGGCAGATTGTTTTAGCAATATTTAGTTGATGCATATGCCACGCTTGAAGAAGATAGGTTAGATTACATCAGGGCAAATCAAGATTCTTTTAGAACAGAAGGTCTTAAAGGAATTCATAAAACACTCAAAGCAGGAAATACAAGCATTTCTTTGTTGGCAAGATGGTCATTTTGCCAACTTTCTTTACCAGCAATGTTAGATATATGATAAATAATTATCAGGATGTCATGGCCATATGCGTCACTTTGGAAATCTTGATTTATTTATCACTTTCACCTGCAATGCAAAGTGGCCTAGAATTATTGAAGATTTGCGTAATAAACCTAGTTGTAGGGCTGAAGACATGCCTGATATAGTCTCCAGAATTTTTAAAGCAAAGCTTGACCATATGATTAAATTTATAAAATCATGAACACCATTTAGTGATGTCGAATCTGGTTGGTTCATTGCTCTTGGCCAAATTTGTTTTTGTAATTGTTTATCTATCTTCTCATTGCATATGTAGAGCTTTCTGTTTTGATGTCTTTACATTTATTTTTTTTTAAATAACAGTGATTTACACGGTGGAGTTTCAAAAACAAGGTCTACCTCATTGTCATATCTTGGTCCAGGTGAACAAACATTTTAAATGTTGTTCTCCCTGTGATGTTGATTCTATCATTTCAACTGAGATACCTAATGAAGAATGTGAAAAGTTGGGTACGATGCAGTTTCGTAGTACATGATCCACGGCCCACGTGGTCTTGCAAATCGATTTTCACCTTGCATGAAAGAAAACGAGTGTTCCAAAAAATTTCCAAAACCTTTCACAAGTGAGACCACTTTTTTTGTTGATGGTTTCATTTCATACAAGTGTCGGGATATAGAAAATCTGTTTGTTCAAAAAAATGGAATCAAGCTTGATAACACATTTGTTGTCCTTTACAATCGTGTGCTATTATTGAATTATCAAGCACATATAATTGTTGAATTATGCTATCAATCAACACTTATCAAGTATCTTTTTAAGTACATAACTAAAGGTGTTGATCGGGCTAAAGTTGTTTTTTAAGATGAAGAGTTTGATGAGGTTGTGGCTTATTTAAATTGTAGATATTTATGCCCTTACGAAGCAGTCTGCAGATTGTTACAATTTCACATTCATTTTAGGGAACCATCGGTTGTAAGGTTGTTTGTGCACCTTCCATCTGACCAAAGTGTTGTTTTTAGAGAGTTCGATGATCTAAACTATGTTGTTAACCTCCTTAATCTCGAAAGGACAATGTTAACACAATGGTTTGAAACAAGTGTCCAAGACCCTGATGCACGTAAGTTATCTTACGTTGAATTTCCTACCAAGTATGTTTGGAAAAATGACGACAAACAGTGGACCCGTAGAAAACAAGGTAGATCTTTAGGTAGGGTTGCGTATATTCACCTTGTTGCCAGTGAGTTATACTATATGAGGTTACATCTTAACTACTAGAAAGGTAGCCTTAGTTTTGACCATTTAAAAACCGTCAACGACGTTCTTGAACCCACATTCCAAGCAGCATGCATCTTTCTTGGTTTATTGGGAGATGATAGGGAATGGAATAGTGCTATGTTAGAAGCGGTTATCACTGCGTCATCTTTTCAATTAAGGCAATTGTTTGTCACGTTGGTTTTCTTTTGTAATGTTGCTGATCCATTAGCTTTGTTTGAAGCGCATTGGAAGACAATGTGCGATGACATTTCCAAAACATGCTTAATGCTTTTGGCCTGCAAGATGTCTCTAAATACCAGGATGAACTTAGAAATTCTTGTTTGTATGAATTAGAAAAGTTGTTCACCGCTTCAAATAGTTCTCTATCAAAGCATCACTTGCCACAACCGAACAATCTAATGATGGATAAACTTAAGAATAGGAGTTTGAAGAAGTTAGGTTACAACGTTGACTGACTGAAACAGGAGCACTCACTCTTGATTGGCCAGTTAAACAAAGAGCAAAAATTAGTTTATGACAGCGTCATAGAGACGATTGACAACAACAAAGCTAGCCTATTTTTTATGCATGGTCATGGTGGGACGGGCAAGACTTTTTTGTGGACCACCATCATAGCTAGAATTAGATCCCAAAATCAAATTGTTTTGGTAGGGGATTCATCTAGAATGCCTCTCTTGCTTCCTGGTAGAAGAACAGCTTGCTCTAGATTTAAAATTCTTATCGACGTCACATATTGTTTGGTTTGTGAAATTAAAAAAAGGACTTATCTTGCAAAACTAATCACTAAAGCTGCTCTCATTGTTTAGGATGAAGCCCCAGTGAATCATAAATGATGTTTTGAAACTCTAGATAGATCCCTCTGTTATGTTCCTAACGGCTCAAAACCAGGCTTTGACCATTTGCCATTTGAGGGTAAACCAATCATTTTTGGAGGTGATTTCAGGCAAATTCTTCATGTTGTTCCAAATGGAAGTGTTGCTGACATTGTTCAAGCTTCATTAACGAGTTCATAGCTTTGGTCCTATTTAACTATTTTTACCCTGAAGCAAAACATAAGGCTTTCGAAATCATGTTTGAATGAAGGGAAAAACCAAGAACTCGCTGATTTTGCAAAGTGGATACTAGATATTGGAAACGGTACTATTGCCAAATCTATATCTTCAACTGATGGAGGAAGCTCGTGGGTCAAAATTCCAAAACAATTCCTTATCCATTTTGATGAAAATCCCATCAAAGCCATAATTTCAGCTGTCTATAGGAATTTCAAAACAAATTTATGAGATTTGTTGTATCTAAAAGAAGGGGCTGTACAGATACCATGAAATGATACAACGATTGAAATAAACGATTTTGTGTTGGGTATGGTGCCATGCAAAAGTCGTTCTTATCTCAATTTTGATTCGATGTCTTCTGCAACGGAAAATTTAGATGTGCTTTATCTAGTAGAATTTTCTAAACCAACTTGATTTACCTAGTTTGCCCCAGTGATGTTAATCAGAAATTTAAATTAAAGTGGAAGGTTGTGCTGCAATTGAACGACATAGTTGTGCAAGAAAAAATCATAATAGGAAGCAACATCGATAATTACTTAATCATCTCAACATAAATATCCCTTTACTGTAGGAAGACGACAATTCCCTCTAAAAATTTGTTCTGCGATGACAATCAACAAAAGTCAAGGACAATCCTTGAAAATTGTTAGCCTGTTTCTATCACATAATGTTTTTTTCTAATGGACAACTAGATGTTGCATTGTCCAGGGTGACCTCAAAACAAGGTCTCAAAATTGTTATTGCTTATGATGGTGACATGCCTGATGGTTATACAAAAAACATCATTTATAAAGATGTTTTGAAACATTTGCACGAGGGTATATGTTTGTGTTAACATTTTGCCCCATTGTTTATTTTTTGAAATATGGCTCCACCATTTCTTTGATGAATTGCCTTATTCAATGTTG
>NC_142568.1:17075000-17117500 GCF_041283825.1 Pyrus communis | reverse complement strand
GAGCTTCTTGATTCCTCCAACAACTTGAAGATCACCCATCGTATCGGCAAGACTTTGACTACACCGAACAAGCTTGAGTGACTACCGTGCAGAGTAATACACTACTCTCGACACAAAGAAGCTCCCTCTCAAGGTTTGTGATAACCCCAACAATAATCTCAAGAAATCTTTTCTGATGTGGAAGATCAGTCAAAACTGCAACCACAGAGCATACTCGGAATTTCAAGAGACTTTACAACCAATGCTATACCAAGAACGATCCCTGACCGACTTGGCTCTGATACCAATAGTTGAATAAGAAGAGTATCCAAGATAACTCTAATGATCCCAAGAAGAAGAAAATAGAGCACACTCTTAAAGAAAGCTCACAAAACAAACTAATTAGCAAAGTTTTTCTTATTTAGCTCTAGGCTTTGTTTCTCCTTGGATGATATACAATACTTGAGGACTTGGGTATTTATAGCAAACCAAATGAAAGCTACAACATCCACCTACTTCACCTACAACCTCCACTTACTTCACCAACCTCACACACTTACTTCACCAACCTCACACACTTACGTCACCTACAACATCCACCTACTTCACCTACAATTGACATTGATTCTCAACAAGTATCACTTATGGGGAGAGACTGCAATGAGTTTTGAGGACAATGGAGTACAATCGTTGCTGCAAACCGTGTTTGTTACTTTGACAAGCCTCAAAGTAAAGCAATACCAAGGTCATACTAACATACTTTATTTAGCTGCTTAAAGTTTGAGTTTATTGACTATTATCTTTTATCAATAAGAAAGCTTGTTCTCAGAAGTGTGGGATCAACTGTTTTTTTTTTTCGATCCGGACATTCCACAACTCTCTGAATACAGACTAAAGTAAATAGACGACCCTTCTTTAATAACTTTTGCATTTATATTTCTCACCCTAAACATGCGCAAAATAGGTTTAAGTATCTGAGATCACTTGTTCGGATGTTGCCCACTTTAGCTAACATGTATATGGGGTGTGCCATCAGTGCTAATTCTGAGTCAAAAACGATAGATGAATTGCTTTTACCTGATCTTGCATTGCACATGGTTACTCTTTCATCATCGACCTGTTAACAAAAATTATCTCTTTTTAAAAAATAAAAATAAAAAATAAAAATTGTGGTGCATCTTGCTTGGCTGCTTCTTGGTTTGTTTATCTATTCGTTTATACTCCATATTTGCGAAGTGATGGTTAAATGTGATTGATCATTTGAAAACCAAGAAGCAGCCAAGAAGACATCTGGATCGTTTACGTGCAACGAACATGGTTTGATGAACAAGTTACCCGAACCATGGTAATGTTCTTTTGCATCTATTTTTCATCTGGTAGTTATATTAAGTTGCTGACTTTTTTTTATTTTTTTATTTAAATGGTTATGAAATTCATACATGATAATGTTTTTATGCCTATGATATTTTATGCAACAACAAGGTTGAACGAGTGACAAAGCTACCGTTATGTATGTGTTTGAACTTTATAGAAAAACTTTGCATGTGTTATGAAACTACCATTTTTATGTTTATGAATTGTTAATTTTGCTATGCCGAACGATGTCTTTTGGTATATCTTTATACTTGATGGTTCAATCTGATACATCTTCCATTCATTTTGATGTATACACACAGACGTAGATGTTTATTCAGCCAGCATATACTTTTGCAATCACTCTCATGCCTGAGTTGATCTTTGATTTGTAATCTCAATGCATGCATACATATAACTTTGGGGTGGTCTCCATCCCCCTTATACCTTGGCTGCTGTTTGACCCTTGGGAGTGTAGAGTTCACCTTGCAGAGTTTGGGAAGTATCGTTTCCATTTCTGCTTTTGTTTTATAAAACTGGGGGACAAAGACTGTGTACTTTGTTATTGCAGATTTTGTTAACTCAAACTTTCAAATAAACACTTTTATTTTGCACTGTTGGAACCCCCAGTCCCACATCGGACAGAGGGAGAAGAGAAGAGTGCTTTAAATAGAAATACCCCTCTCTAATTAACACCGAGGCTTTTTGTGATAAAACCCCACACCTGAGGATTGTGCAGGTGGTTAAGTGGGGACAATATCGGTGTTGTTGGAGTGGGCCCTCGGCCCGTCGACCTGAAAATTTCCACTTGGTATCAGAGCCAGGGGACGGGCCCGTACTGCCATGTGATTGGGTGAGTCCCCATTGGCCCCGCGTGATTGTCCACGTAGGCCAAAGATGCCACGTGTTTGGGTGGGTCCCCATTGGCCCCGCGTGATTGGGTGAGTCTCGACATGGCTCCACGTGGTTGCCGATGTGTGGAAATTCACGTGTGACCCATAAGTGGGGTCTCACGTGTGGGGGAGTGTTGGAACCCCCAGTCCCACATCGGACAGAGGGAGAAGAGAAGAATGCTTTAAATAGAAATACCCCTCTCTAATTAACACCGAGGCCTTTTGTGATAAAACCCCACACTTGAGGATTGTGCAGGTGGTTAAGTGGGGACAGTATCGATGTTGTTGGAGTGGGCCCTCGGCCCGTCGACCTGAAAATTTCCACATGCACAGTCTATTGATGTAGAGTGGTTTGAATCTAAATTATTTGTGTGTCTTTCTATCGATGTTATTCGTGCATACCCTGCATTACAGTGGTTGTAATGCATTTTCTAGATTGGTTTTTGCAGTGATGGTTGTCTAACACAAGAATATCTTCCTCTTGCACAGGTTCAAAATGAATCTTAATGTGGAAGATAACACAAATCAGCACAACTTCTTCATGATAGGAAGGCATGCCGAAAAGACACTTCGTGTTTCTTGCCATACTTTAGTGATAAAAGAAGGATATGAGGATCTTTTCATGGTGTCACTAATTCTTAAAAATTTGGTCGGCAAGTCAAAAGCATTTTTAACTCTCTTTTGGACATCAAAACAGCGACTTCGGGAAGATAGATTTCATCATTCATGGACTGCTTCAAGACCATGTTCTCTCCAACCCAGCAATCACCTCAATCAAATCACAAACGCCGGCTCCCACCTTAGGAAAACAAATTATCAGTCAAGTTACTCTTGTCCCAATGACGCCTTCCTAACCACTGGATCAACAACCCCGATCAATTGCAGCAGCCAAGACTTCCAAGAGAGCATTATTCCCTGATGAAGCAGGCAAATCTGACACGCTAACTTTTCCTTCCGATAAATGCTCTCGTGTAAATCTTATTAACTATACTTCCTTCTCTTGGGTATATGTTTGCCTGGTCATCAAAAATCGTTGACCAATCTTTTTGCACCGCTCTTTCGCACTATTTTCCATGACTATCACATTTATCTCTAACCTTATCGATTGCCTTCATTCACAGCATAAAACCTCGCAACGAGCAAATAGGCACAACCAATTCTGTCAGAATTGCTGGAGAATTCCACAATCTAGTTGTCCCCAAAATCGAACCCATCGATAGAGTTCTGATTGCCGCCCTCATGACAAAAACTTGGGGAAAAAAAAACAAAGATAGGTAAATTACGATTTATTTTTCGCATGCATGCCTGCATAGCATCCATGATGGCAGCCTTTGTTACATTATTATTTATGTTTTATGCTATAGTGTGGAAGATGTCCGATCTTAGAAAAAGTGAACAACCATAGTCTCCATGATCAAATGTTGTAGGGTGTGCTGCATGTTTTTTTGGTTTGAACATCTGTGCTTGACGACTTACCTGCTCAAACAATGCTTTTTCTATATTTTGTTAGCTGCTAAAACAAGTGCCTAGCTTGTAGGGCGTATATTTTGCCATCTTAAATGCAGAAGCAAAATATGTGTAAACTGCAGGTCAGACCTTTTGCTTATTTTTGCCTTTGAACATTTGTGGAAAATTAGCTGCTTGAACAAGTACTAAACATTTTATGTTTTTTTTATTAACTGCTTGCACAGCAGGACAAATATTTTGCCATCTTAACTCCATGGGCAAAAATGAGTGAATTGCATGTTGCTTCTGTTTCTTATGGAAACAAAACTTTTTGGCAACCATGTCTTTGTGATCAAGGACGTTCAGTTTCTTCCCACTGATTGTACAATGCCTTTGTATGTCAGCTAAGTTGAATGTATATAAAAACCAAGCTGCTTATCTTATCGACCTCATTCACTCATGTGTCCCTGTTTGTTCATGATTGTGTTGAATTTATTGAACTTGAATGTGTTTTATGCATCCGATTATGCCTGAGACAGTTGGCTCCCGCAACAACGCGTAGGCATATTTTTTAGTCCTAACCTATTTTGTTGCTCTTGATCTCCCTCCCATTAACTTTTGTCAGTAAGAATTTGTATTTATCTTGTAACAACTTGGCGGGATCTTTCCCGGTCAGAAACAATCTTGACGTTCCTAAATCCCTTAGTTTAAATATTAGGGTTCTCGGACTCGTAATTGACTCTCATCCACCTCTCGGCCTCTATCATCTCTCTCGCTCTCACGAGCATATCCCTTCTTTTTCTCACTCTATCATGTCTTTAGTTATCTCATATGTCCCCGTGCACGCAACATAATCCCCAACAATTGGACCAACTGTTTCATACTCTCTCATCTGGTATGTATTTTAACTAAGTTGAATCATTCATTTATTTCACATATTGGTTTTCAAATTTTACATGAATTCTTATACAGGTGTGGAAGCTAATATCATTCTATGTATATATTTGTTTTTACAAAAGATGCTGTTACAGTTGAACTGTTAGAGTAAGCTGTTTTTTATATATTTATTTCTCTAAAGCTTAAATTGCTGTTACTTGTGTCGTGTGGAGAAGCAACAGCAGATTCACCTTCATATTCTAGTAAAATTTTAACTACTGAATCCATGGTTGGTCTTTTGCTTTTCTCTTCCTCCACACAGGAAATCCCAATCTCAACCATCTTTGCCGCTTGGATCCTGTTGAATTGCCCACTCAGCCTTGGATCCATCATATCCTCGATCCACAGATCATTCCCTCGTTGAATTTTCCGCTTCGCTACACTCACGAACCTTGTCAACTCCGACTCTAGATCATCCGTGTCCTCAACAACCCAACTTGAAAGGCGAATGCCCTTCACTAACTCTAGAATTACCACTCCAAAACTATAAACATCCACTTTTGCAGTGATCGGAAGGTTCAGAGCCCACTCGGGAGCCATATACCCCTTCGTTCCACGAATTTGAGAAAAAACTGAGCTCAATTTGCCTCTCTGGGTTAACTTTGCTAGCCCGAAATCTGCAATCTTTGGCTCGAAATTTCCATCTAGGAGTATGTTCTCAGGCTTCACATCACAATGGATAACCCATTCTAGACACTCATGATGAAGATAGGCTAAACCCTTTGCTATTCCAATTGCAACCTTAAACCTTTCTTTCCATCCAAGGAAATTTGGGGGGAACAAGTGCTTGTCCAATGAGCCATTTTCGACGTGCTCAGAGACGAGGAGTTTGTGCTTGTCTTCAGAACAGAATCCCCAAATTCTCACTAAGTTCATGTGATTAATTTTCCCAATTGTGCTAACTTCTGCCCAAAACACACCTTCCCCTTGATATAAATCCGCCAGTTTCTTCACAGCCACCACTCTTTTGTCCGCCAGAATGCCCTTGTACACAGCACCGGAGACCCCTCTTCCAAGCTCTTCATTGAAATTTTTGGTTGCATTCTTGAGCTCAGCGTAGCGAAACTTTCTAAACTGACTCGAAATTACATGATATCCATCTTCTGTTGGAGCTGCTGCACAGTGCCTTTGGAAAAGTAGCCAGCTGGCCGAAGCAATGAAAAGAACTTCAAGTGCACCAACCGCAAAAGCAAAGCTATAAAAATACACCCATCTTACCCTTTTCGCAGTATTTCTGTACATCGAGATTGAATTCTTCTTGCATGTATCCAAGGCCTTAAGATTGACAGGTAGCGATGTTTCAACACTCAGAGGCAGTCTTATGTACATACTCCCCGGAAGATATTGAGACCTGTACCCATTGAAAAGAGCACTCTTTGTATAACATTTCGCTTCTGTTATACTATAACTAAATGCTTCGCACCGGAAATCATCCAAGCAGAGATTCGTGCAATTTTTGAATGAGATGGTTTCGACATAATTGAGATCAAAACCGTAGAAATTTACGTGCTCAATCTGCACGAATTTCACTTGCTGGGACCACAAATACCAACGAGTAAACATAGGCTTGCAACCCTTTTTCCAGTCACTCTTGTCAGCTACTTCGTAGCCAGGAGGGCACGAGCATTTTGGCTGCGGCGTGTTAATACAAATCCCATTTCTCCCACAGATCCCATGCACCTTACACAGCTCCGTCACGGCTTCCCAGGTGACCACCCACAACCCTGTCGCGCTTTCTAGGCTATAAAGCCTGAGGTTTCCATCATAATCCATCGTCAACCGCCTTTTCGCACTTGAACCTGCGTCGGAAGCTGTGAATTGCAGTTCATCACTGGACAAAAACTTCCCCAAGTCATCCAAAACAGCAACCCTGCTGCTGTTGTAGTTTGTTCGACCGCTAGCGAAAACGTCGTAATCCGGATCAGGCCAGTACAAACTCGAAGTGTCAGGGCCGTCGAACATGAGCTTCAAAACATTGTCCTTGTCGAAAGAGAAGCTGAAATAGCCGGTCCCAAAATTGCCTTTTCCCAAAGAAGATATCAGCTTCTTGTTCTTTGTAAAGGGTTGGTTTGGAAGAAGAGTGTGAGTTGGAAAATCAAAACTCTGCCACAGAACTTTACCTTGCTTGTCTCTCAATACAAGGTTGCCGGAATCCAAAAGCACCGCCGTTTCAGCTCTAAAGCTTCTGGAGTTCGAGGTGGTCTCCCAGACGGATGTTCCATCGACGTCCGTCAAGACCATGGCGCCGTCTCGGAGGGAGATTCTGGAGCCGAGGCGGTTGACTGGTCTGTCTCTGTTGGCCGTCCAAACAACAGTTCTGTCTATGGATTTCGTAAACCATATAGAAAGCCAGTAAGCATTTGTGCCTACACCATAGAAACCACAAGTGAAGGATTCATCTGGGGAAGTTAGGAAGTTGGAATCGTGTTTGGCGGAGAGCGAAGAACCTCTGGAAAGACTGCTTCGGGTTTTCGGAGTTGCAGAATAAGAGTGGGAGAGTAAAGAGATGAATGCAAAGATAAGAAAAGAGAGAACATTTGGAGATGGAACAAGTTGGTGCTTCATTTTTCTCAAGTTTGGTGAATAAGGAAAGAAATAACATGGGCATCCTTTCCATTCAATATATATATAACCAATACCTACGACCTCCTGACAAAGCATGACCTAATCCAAAATATAATATAAAACTAGTAGTATTCCTCCTGACAAAGCATGACTTAATCCAAAATATAATATAAAACTAGTAGTATTCATCGGAACAAGGACAAAAGTCGTAGTTTGAGTGCGATAAGCACTTCAAAGATTCGTAAGACTTCATTTCATAAGAAGGATTAGTTTGACTAAGACTATTTACTATATATATATATATATATATATTTTATATTTATTTTAGCAAATGATACAATCTACATTAATAGGATAAGAAAGCGAGATAAGTTTTATCAACCAACAGGGTTGTGGAGCAAGACTAGTCCTGACTACCCCCGACAAAGTGGCAATGGAGTATGGCTAGTAATAATGTAGTTCAAATTTGAGAATTGAACCTAAAATCTCTTACTTATAAGTGAAAAATAATAATATTCATTGTATTGAAATCATTTGAAAGGGTAATTATTGTGTTAGAGGGTTGACCTTGAATTTTACTGCCCAAAGACTTTCCCTCAATTTTCCACAAGGACCTAACTATGTACCGCAAATGGTGGTTTAGGTTGATTTCCATAGCCTAAGACCTAACTCTGTCCCCACAAATGGTAGTTTAGGTGGGAATTGGATCCATTCCGAACCTTAGTGCCCGGAGCCTAAGGATCAACTTATATGGGCCGTATAAATTGAATTTAGCGGTCTCTATTAATTCATTTCTCTGGCCCACCACACACAAATCAACAATCTTGATTTCTTTTACACATCAATCAACGGCCTGGATGGATTGATCCTTAGGCTCTGGACACTAAGGTCTGGAGCGGATCCAATTCCGTTTAGATGGATTTTAGTAGTCTAACGTGTTAGACCAAGTTAGTGTAACGTGTTAGACCTAGTCAGTGTAACGTGTTAGAACAAGTAAGACTTATCAAATCCAACGCTAGTTCAAACTCTTTAGTTGGATATTCTTAAATTCAACTGCTATCCAAGGACGAGTCTGTTAGGTCTAGGTTTCTTTTGAATGTTTCTTGGCTAAGTCTGATAACTTTGTATTATTTGAAATTCAAACTGTGCGTGTAAATAGGGTTCTTCAAAACGCTTTTGTAATCTGTACATTGATATACAAGCAACCCATATATGGGTATGCAAATTCAGCTGAAAACCAGTGTTCTTTATATGGTATCAGAGCCTTTCTAACGACAAGAAAAAGATCCTTTTGTTTTTCTGCCCATCACCTTCCAAATGGAAGTCCAACTACTCACAACTCATTGAAGTCAACAAAAATACGATGGTGAGACCTACCCGCACCTGACGTTATTCTGGTAGTATTCTAAGCAAATAGAACACAAAGTGGTAATCGAATATGCACATTTTCATCATTCTTTAAATGACAAAAATGAAACAAATACATGTTACTTAATGAACTAAACAAGTTCCACTAACTTCCCACATCCTTCAATAAAAGAGTAACCTTGCCTTTATTAAGTATACCAATGTAAGTTCGAAGCCTATACCGGTCAGAGTTACCATTCCATAACTATAAACATCCACTTTTGCAGTGATCCAGTAATCGGAAGGTTCAGAGCCCACTCGGGAGCCATACACCCTTTTGTTCCTCGAATTTGAGAAATCATCGAGTTCAGGTTGCCTCTCTGGGTTAACTTTGCTAGCCCGAAATCTGCAATCTTTGGCTCAAAATTTCTGTCTAGGAGTATGTTTTCGGGCTTCACATCACAATGGATAACCCATTCTAGACACTCATGATGAAGATAGGCTAAACCCTTTGCTATTCCAATTGCAACTTTAAACCTTTCTTGCCATCCAAGGAAATTTGGGGGTAACAGGTGCTTGTCCAATGAGCCATTTTCGACGTGCTCAAAGACTAGGAGTTTGTGCTTATCTTCAGAATAGAATCCTCAAATTTTCACTAGGCTCATGTGATTAATTTCTTGATTGTGCTAACTTCTGCCCAAAACACACCTTACCCTTGATATATGTCCGCCAGTTTCTTCTTGGCCACCACTATTTCTGTTGGAAATTCAAATAAAAACAGGCTGTAAAAGGTTGCTGCTAGTTTCTTTACAGGTTGTATCCACACATGCTGCAACTACAAAGACTAAAGTTTCCTCCATGTGCTAGCTGAAAGTGTGTTGAAAGACAGCAGAGATGTGAGCTGCTGTGTGCAAGCTGTCCAAAGTTCACATGATCTGTTTGCATGTGTTGTCTTATTGTTTATTCATTTTCTGCTTGTATAAATAAACATCCTTGCTAGGCTTTAGAATTATCCCATCCGAATCCCACTTCCAATTGTGAAGAAGCTTGTAAGCTTTCTTATTCCATCAATTTGTAAACCTTCTTTTTATATATCAAAGTCCAAGTGTTTTGCCAAAACTTGTTGCTTCCCTCCTTTCTCTATTTCTTCCTTGTCCAATTTTATTGAGAGTGCAAAGTGAGAGGTGTGATAGAGTTTGTAAACTTATCACCCAAATATTTTGGTATTGAATTAGCAAACTCCTTTGAATACCAACAATTGGTATCAGAGCCAGAATACCATTCTGGCAGGTGCAGCAGTTATGGCGTCCAACTTAGTGCAACTCCAAGTTCCCACATTGAAGAAAGAAAATTATGAAAGATGGTGCATCCAATTCAAAGCATTGTTTGGATCACAGAAGCTATGGGAAGTTGTCAGTAGTGGGTATGTTGTACCCACTGCCGAGCAAGAAGCCGTATATACTGCGGATCAAAGGAACACTCTCAAGGACTTACGAAAGAAGGACCAAAAGGCGCTGTATCTTCTATACCAGGGTTTGGAAGATTCAACGTTCGAGAAGGTTGCATAAGCAACAACGAGCAAGCAAGTATGGGATACACTCAGTACAATCTACAAAGGAGTGGATCGAGTCAAGAAAGTGAGGTTACAGTCACTTCGAGCAGATTTTGAAACTGCTCATATGAATGAAGGGGAGTGCATCTCCGACTATCACTCAAGGCTCATTGTGATAGTAAATCAGATGAGGAGAAATGGCGAGAGACTCGATGAAGTACGAGTTGTGGAGAAGATACTCCGGTCATTCACATCTAAGTTTGAGCATGTGGTGACTGCCATTGAGGAATCCAAGGATTTGGAGGTGATGAGCGCAGAGGAGCTACTAGGATCCCTGCTAGTTCACGAGCAACGCATTCAGAAGAATGCAAACCCCACAACGCTAGAGCAAGCTTTGGAGTCAAAGTTGAATATTGACAAACCAAATGGAGGTCGTGGGCAGTGGAACTCACGTCGTGGGAGTTCATCTAATTGTAGCCGAGGACGAGCTCGAGGAAGAGGTCGAGGCTATGCACAAAATCGAGGTCAGTCTCAGGAGTGGAGATCTACTCGAGGAAAGCCGCATATCCAGTGTCACAACTGTAAGCAATATGGACATTATGCCAATGAATGTTCATATAAAAATGGTGAGCATGTCAACATGGCAGAATCAAGTGGAAATACTGATGAAGAACTTACAGTCTTGCTAGCACACCATGATTCCAGTAGCCAACAAGATGTTTGGTATTTGGACTCTGGTGCAAGCAATCACATGTGTGGAAAGAAGGAGTTTTTTGCCGAACTCAAAGATGGGGCCTATGGATCTGTAAGTCTTGGTGACTCCTCAAAGTTGCCAGTTGAAGGCAAAGGGAAGATCAAGATCATCCAGAAGGATGGTAAAGAATAATACATCTCCGATACCTACTACATACCAGGTATGAAGAGCAACATTCTAAGCATTGGTCAACTGTTCCAGAAAGGGTACATTATACATATGAGAACATGCTTCTCACTCTCAAGAATGTAAGGAGAAAGCTTATTGCACGTGTTCGAATGTCAAAGAACCGGATGTTTCCGTTGAATTTGAACACAAAGATTGGAAGCTGCAACATCGGTGTAATGGAAGATGAGTCATGGAAATGGCATCTTCGATTTGGCCATCTTCATTTCAATGGCCTAAAGTTGCTGTCAAGTGGAGGAATGGTTCGTGGTCTACCCCAACTTGAAGCCACACGCCAAGTATGTGAAGGTTGTGTGCTTGGCAAGCAAGCACGACTATCGTTCCCTGTTGGTGATACATGGAGAGCAAAGGCACCACTGCAGTTGGTGCACACAGATATATGTGGTCCATTGGATCTCATGTCTTATGGAGGTAATAGGTATTTTATTACCTTCATTGATGATTTCAGTAAAAAGACTTGGGTCTATTTTCTCAAGGAGAAGTCAGCTACCCTAAAAATTTTCAAGGAGTTCAAGGCACTCACAGAGGCTGAAAGTAACCACAAGCTTGTGGCTGTGAGATCAGATAGAGGTGGAGAGTACACCTCCAATGTTTTCCAAGCATACTGCAAGGAGCAAGGAATTAGGCATCAACTTACTGCTGCCTATACCCCACAGCAAAATGGGATAGCCGAAAGAAAGAATCGAACTATCCTTGACATGACAAGGTCCATGCTTAAGGAGAAGAATTTTCCAAAAGAGTTATGGGCAGAAGCTGTAGCTTGTTCGATTTATTTGTTGAATCGATGTCCAACAAAGAGTGTCAAGAGGATGACACCACAAGAGGCTTGGAGTGGATACAAGCCGAATGTTACACACCTAAGAATTTTTGGGTGTGTTGCATATGCTCAAGTTCCAGAAGCCAAGAGGAGGAAACTTGATGATAGAGGTGAGAAGTGTGTGTTTGTGGGCTATAGTGAAGAGTCCAAGGCATACAAGCTCTACAACCCACTAACTGGCAAATTAGTGGTTAGTAGAGATGTCATCTTCAGTGAGGAAGAGGCATGCAAGTGGAACAACAAAGAAGTCAGTAAAGAGAAGATCGTTTCCATTGATTTTGAAGAACCAGAAGTTGTACCACCTGTTGAGCAACAACTTGCTCAAACAACCACAACAACTCCATTGCACATAACTGCAAGGAGTGGTCCGACATCTAGTGAAGAAAGCAGCTCCTCAACTCCAGTAAGGCTAAGAAGTCTCACCGAGATATATGGACAAGAAGAAAAAGAAAAAACCAACTTTTTCTGCTTGTATGCAGACCACGAGCCTCTCTTATTCAATGAAGCTGTGGAAGAAGATCGTTGGAAGAAAACCATGGAAGAAGAGATCCATGCCATCGAGAACAATGACACTTGGGAGTTAACAAAGCTCCCACCAAATCAGAAGGCTATTGGTGTCAAGTGGGTTTACAAGATCAAACGCACTGCAGATGGGAGTGTGGATCGATATAAATCAAGGCTTGTAGCAAAGGGCTACAAATAGAAGTATGGAGTGAAGTCTATGCTCCAGTTGCAAGACTTGACACGGTAAGATTGCTAATCTCTCTTGCCGCTCATCATAAATGGAAAATTTATCAACTAGATGTCAAGTCAGCCTTCCTTAATGGAGTTCTTGAGGAAGAAGTGTACGTGGAACAACCAGAAGGCTTCCAAGTACAGAGAAAAGAAGATAAGGTGTATCGTTTGAAGAAGGCTTTGTATGGCCTCAAGCAAGCACCACGAGCTTGGAACTCAAGGATTGACAACTACCTTCACCAAAATGGATATCAGAAATGTCCATACGAGCATTTAGTTTACATGAAGAATGGTGCAAAATGGGAGTTCTTAATTATTTGTCTCTATGTAGATGACTTGTTGTTTACAGGAAACAATGAAGCAATGTTCTGTGAGTTCAAGCAATCCATGTTCAGTGAATTCGAGATGACTGACAATGGATTAATGTCATACTTTCTTGGCATAGAAGTGAAGCAAGGAAGTGATGGTATCTACATTTCTCAACAAAAGTACATGAGAGATATATTGGAGAAATTCAATATGGACAAGTGCAATATTGTCAACACTCTAGTTGCAACTGGATTGAAACTGTCTAAGGAAGGAGAAGGTGAGTTTGTAAACTCAACCGTGTACAAAAGCTTGGTTGGAAGCCTAAGGTACCTTACAATCACAAGACCTGATATAGTTTATGGTGTTGGACTCGTGAGTCGATACATGGAAACACCAAGGGAGTCTCATTGGCTGGCCGCCAAGAGAATTTTGAGGTACATAAGAGGTACTCTAAACTATGGTCTATTTTATAATTTTGGTGAAGATGCAAAATTATTTGGTTATTCAGATAGTGATTGGGGAGGTGACTAAGATGAAAGGAAAAGCACAACTGGCTATATGTTTTTTCTAGGATCAACGGCTTTCTCATGGACTTCAAAGAAGCAATCAATTGTTGCTTTGTCATCGTGTGAAGCCGAGTACGTTGCTGTAGCCTCAACCGTGTGTGAGGCAATTTGGTTAAGAAATCTGTTAAAGTCAGTGTGTCATCCACAAGTGGAATCGACTGTGATTCATGTGGATAACGTGTCTGCAATCAAACTTGCAAAGAATCCTGTTAAACATGGAAGGAGCAAGCACATTGATACCAGGTTCCATTTTCTAAGGGACCATGTGAAGCAAAAGACAATTGAGCTTGTCTATTATCACACAAAGGAACAAGTGGCTGACATCTTCACTAAGCCACTACCAGTTGAATCATTCCGGTTATTACGTGAAATGCTAGGCATGAAGGCGTTTTGATTTGAGGGGGCGTGTTGGAAATTCAAATAAAAACAGGCTGTAAAAGGTTGCTGCTAGTTTCTTTATAGGTTGTATCCACACATGCTGCAACTACAAAGACTAAAGTTTCCTCTATGTGCTAGCTGAAAGTGTGTTGAAAGACAGCAGAGATGTGAGCTGCTGTATGCAAGCTGTCCAAAGTTCACATGATCTGTTTGCATGTGTTGTCTTATTGTTTATTCATTTTCTGCTTGTATAAATAAGCCTCCTTGCTAGGCTTTAGAATTATCCCATCCGAATCCCACTTCCAATTGTGAAGAAGCTTGTAAGCTTTCTTATTCCATCAGTTTGTAAACCTTCTTTTTATATATCAAAGTCCAAGTGTTTTGCCAAAGCTTGTTGCTTCCCTCCTTTCTCTATTTCTTCCTTGTCCAATTTTATTGAGAGTGCAAAGTGAGAGGTGTGATAGAGTTTGTAAACTTATGACCCAAATATTTTGGTATTGAGTTAGCAAACTCCTTTGAATACCAACACTTTCGTCCACCAGAACGCCCTTGCACACAGCACCGGAGCCCCCTCTTCCAAGCTCTTCCTTGAAGTTTTTGGTTGCTTTCTTGAGCTCAGTGTAGCAAAACTTTCTGAAATGACTTGAAATTACGTGATATCCATCTTCTATCGGAGCTGCTGCATTGTGCCTTTGGAAAAGTAGCCAGTAGGCCGAAGCTATGAAAAGAACGTCAAGTGCACCAACTGCAAAAGCAAATCTATACAAATACACCCATCTTACCCTTTTGGCTGTACTTCTATACATTGAAGGAGAATCCACAACAATCATTATTACATCCTCCTGCATGTATTTGAGGCCTTGAGATTGACAGGCAACGATGTTTCCACACTCAGAGGCAGTCTTATATATATAACTCCCCGGAAAATTTGGAGACTTGTACCCATTGAAAAAGAGCAATCTTTGTAAAACATTTCCTTTCTCCTGTTTTCCGATAACTAAATGCTTCGCACCGAAAATCATCCACGCAGAGATTCCTGCAATTTTCAGACGAGATGGGTTCGGCATAATTGAGATCAAAACCGTAGAAATCTACTGGCTCAATCTGCACGAATTTTACTTGCTGGGACCACAAATTCGAGCAATTAAACATAGGCTTGCAACCCTTTTTCCAGTCACTTATGTCAGCTACTTTGTAACCAGAAGGGCACGAGCATCGTCAACCGCCTCTCTGCACTTGAACCCGCGTCGGAAGCTCTGAATTGCAGTTTATCATTGGAGAAAAGATTCCCCAACTCATCCAAAACAGCAACCCTACTGCTGTTGTAGTTTGGTAGATCGTTGCAGAAAACGGAGTAATCAGGATCAGGCCAGTATAAGCTCGAAGTGTTCGGGCCGTCGAATATGAGCTTCAACACATTGTCATTATCGAAAGAGAAGTTGAAATAGCCGGTCTGGCGGTCCCAAAAGTGCCTTCTTCCCAAAGTAGATGTCAGCTTCTTGCTCTTTGTAAATCGTTGGTTTGGAAGAAGAGTGAGTTGGAAAATCAAAACTCTGCCACAAAACTTTACCTTGCTTGTCTCTCAATACAAGGTTGTCGGATCCAAAAGTAATGCCATGTCAGCGCCGGAGCTGTTGAAGTTCGTGGTGGTCCCCAAGACGGTTGTTCCATCGACGTCCGTCAAGACCATGGCGCCGTCTCAGTTGAGGGAGATTCTGGAGCCGAAGTTGTTGACTGGTCTGTCTGTTGGCCGTCCAAACGAGAGTTCTGTCCCTGGATTTCGTAAGCCATATCGAAAACCAGTAAGCATTTGTCCCTACACCATAGAAACCACAAGTGAAAGATTCATATGGGGAAGTTAGGAAGTCAAAATCGTGTTTGGTAGAGAGCGAAGAGTCTCTCAAAAGACTGTTTTGGGTCTTCAGAGTTGCAGAAGAAGAGTGGGAGAATAGAGTGATGAATGCAAAGGTAAGAAAAGAGAGAGAGTTTGGAGATGGAACAAATTGTTGCTTCATTTTTCTCAAGTTTGGTGAATAAGAAGCATCCATTCCATTCAATATACCTACAACTTCGTGACAAAGCTTGTACTAATCATTGGAACAAGGACATAAGTCATAGTCTGAGTCCAACTTAGTTACTTTCAGTCTTGGATTCACATCAGATCTTGTGACAAGCGATAACCACCTGAAAGACCCATATATATTACGCTCATCTTGCAGTTAATGTGGCTAAGATCGATATATAAGTTCAATGTCCTGGTCCTCCTAAAGAAATTGGAAGATTCTTACGGTCTTGTTTGATAAGAGCGATTAATTTGAATATGACTATTTATTATATTGAAAGCATTTGAAAGAATAATTGTTGTGTGGAAGGGTTGACCTTGATTTTTACTGCCCAAAGAGTACAGCGAAGAGGGCATCTCAATTTTCCACGGGGACCTAACTATGTCCCTGCATATGGTTGTTTATTTGGACTTTCATAGTCTAACGGCCTAACCTAGGAGAGATTTTTCAATGTATCCAGAACATAGAATGGTATATCACATGTCTCCATACAAGTGGTGAGATTCTTGTGTTAAAAATTTAATAACATATAAATTAAAATTTCCCACCCTTTATATAATTACAAATGGTGTACTACTTATGTTATGGGCACAAGGACAAATTTCTCCTAACGTAACACCCTCGACAATGAAAGTCTAACCACTCACAACGACTCATAAAAGTCAACAAAAATATGATGGCGAGACTTACACACAGTGTAACAACCCGTCTCAATTATTTGTTTTAGGGATTTTGTTTTGGGGTTTACTTTTTTATCTTAGTTTGTGTGCCAAGGGGGCCCATTGCGTTTGGGTTTGTCTCCTAGTCCCAATCTCTCTCCCTCACCTCTCCCGTAACACTATCTTTCCTCTCATCTTTCTCTCTCATTTATGTAAGAGAAAGGTGGAGCCAAGCAGCGCCCCACGCCACCTCGACCCCAGGGGTTACCTCCCTCTGTGGTCTCTCTCTAACTTTGCTAGTATGGAGAAAACGACAAGCTTACAAAACTTCGACAGTGGCAAAGGCCACTATAGTTTTGTCCCTCAATGAACTCCGGCGATCTGTAGACTTTTCCAACGAGGTAAGGACTTGCACTCCTTTTTTTTTTTTCTCTTAGTTGTTAGTTTCTAGCTTGATCATGAGCTTACTTGCAAGCTTTGGGTAGTTTTTACATAGAAACCAACTTGGGGGAATTGCTCCCCAGTTTCCGGCAAGGAACTCTAGTTTTGTAGAAATTTTCCGGCCACTTCTTGACCACGACTGGACCTAAAAAAGGTATATTCTTAACCTACGTGCTTTAAGCTTCGATTGGGTATATTTTGGTGACTTTTAATTGAGATTTGATCTCTGCCAGAGTCGGGAGCTTTCCCGACCAAAAATCAACTTTCCTTTCCGTTGGACTCCAACGACTTACAAAGGAGACTGGGTCGAGCCCAACCCAGTTGCCAAGCCCAAACTATTTAAACCTAAGCCCAAAACCCCTAAACCTAAAACCCCAAACATGTGGGCCTTTACCCACCAAGGCCTTCGGCCCGTTTAAACTAAACCCAAGAACCGGGCCCAAGTCCTTAACCCATTAGCCCAACCCAGTCTAACCCAAACCCCAAACTCAGGACCCTTTGACATAGATCCGTTGACTTTTTTGAAATTTACCCGAGACCCTTCTTAGGGTAATTCGACATCCTGAATCTTTTTTTTTTTTTTTTTTTGGTCCGTTTTCCGAAATTCAACCTTTTGAGTATAGTTTTATTAATTGGACCCTTTATGTGCTTAGAGGCAATTATTTGTGATGTTTCCATCTTCACTAGTTTGCGCGACTCTTCGGCGACGAAGTATTTGTGAGTGGACCTCTTCTAAAATGCATGTTTTAATAGTAGAAATGTATACATGAAAACATGATTTAATGATTACGTTTTGTGAAACGTTTTATGAGTAAATTAGATTTACACTTTATGGTTATCATGCTTACTGAGAATATTTTGGAATACCATATTTTATCGAACTTATGTTCTTTGTAGTATATGTGATGGATGACTATATACTGCTTATGAACATATTTTTACACTTCTTTATAGTATATATGATGGATGACTATATGCTATAAAGTTGTCTTTGAGATATATGTACCTACATTTGGAAAGACTATGTACAATGTTTTGTGCGTATCTAGTGTTCACTATTCTGCCTACGGGCGAGAGAGATAGTTGTTGGCTTCAGACTGGAAGAAATAATCTCTGGCTTTGGGCCGAGAGACACAGTTGTTTTCTAGTCCTAACCTATTTTGTTGATTCACATTCCCCAATTGCTCATGATCTCCCTCCCATATTCTTCACTTTTAGCGTGCCCTCCCATTAACTTTTGTCTGTGAGAATTCATATTTATCTTGTAACAACTTGGCGGGATCATTCGTGCTCAGAAACAATCTTGACATTCCTAAATCCCTAAGTTTATATATTAGGGTTCTCGCACTCTTAACCGACTCTCATCCACGTCTTAGCCCTTATGATCTATCTCTCTCACACAATCATCCTCATTATTTCTCTCACTCTATCTTCTCTTCAGCTATTTTATATGTCCCCTTACACGCATCTGAATCCCCAACAATTGGACCAACTGTTTCATACTTTCTCATCTGGTATATATTTGAACTAAGTTGAATCATTCATTTATTTCACATATTGGTTTTCAAATTTTACATGAATTCTTATACAGGTGTGAAAGCTAATATGATTGTATGAATATATTTGTTTTTAAAAAAGATGATGTTACAGTTGACCTTCTAAAGTAACCAGTTTTTTACATATTTATCTCTCCAAAGCTTAAATTGTTGTTACTTGTGTCGTGTCGAGAAGCAACAACAAATTCACCTTCAGATTCTAGTAAAATTTTAACTACTAAATCCATGGTTGGTCTTTTCCTCTTCTCTTCCTCCACACAAGAAATCCCAATCTCAACCATCTTTGCTGTTTGGATCCTGCTGAACTGCCCACTCAGCCTGGATCCATCATATCCTCGATCCACAAATCTTTCCCACATTGAATTTTCTGCTTTGCTACCTTCACGAACCTTGTCAACTCCGACTCTAAATCATCGGTGTCCTCAACTACCCAACTTAAAAGGCAAATGCCCTTACTAACTCTAGAATTACCACTCCAAAACTATAAACATCCACTTTTGCAGTGATCGGAAGGTTCAAAGCCCACTTGGGAGCCATATACCTTTTGGTTCCATGAATTTGAGAAAAAACTAAGCTCTTGTTGCCTCTCTAGGTTAACTTTGCTAGCCCGAAATCTGCAATCTTTGGCTCGAAATTTCCACCTAGAAGTATGTTCTCGGGCTTCACATCATAATGGATAACCTATTCTAGACACTCATGATGAAGATGGGCTAAACCCTTTGCTATTCCAATTGCAACTTTAAACCTTTTTTGCCATCCCAGTAAATTTTGGGGGAACAAGTGCTTGTACAATGAGCCATTTTCGACGTGCTTAAAGACGAGGAGTTTGTGCTTATCATCAGAATATAATCCCCAAATTCTCACTAGGTTCATGTGATTAATTTTCCCAAGTGTGCTAACTTCTGCCCAAAACACACCTTCCCCTTGATATAAATCCGCCAATTTCTTCACAGCCACCACTTTTTCGTCCGCCAGAACGCCCTTGTACACAGCACCGGAGACCAAGAACTTCATTGAGATTTTTGGTTGCTTTCTTGAGCTGAGCATAGTGAAACTTTCTAAATTGACTTGAAATTACGTGATATCCATCTTCGGTCAGAGTTACTGCACTGTGCCTTCGGAAAAGTAACTAGCTAGCCGAAGCTATGAAAAGAAATTCAAGTGCACCAACTGCAGAAGCAAAGCTATACAAATACACCCATCTTACCCTTTTTGCAATATTTCCATACATCGAAGGAGAACCGACTACAACCTTTATCAAATTCTTCTTGCATGTATATGAGGCCTTGAGATTGACAGGCAGCGATGTTTCGAAACTTAAAGGCAGTCTTATGTACATACTCCTTGAAAAATTTGGAGACCTGTACCCATTGAAAATAGCACTTTTTGTACAACATTTTGCTTATGCTAGTCCATAGCTAAATCATTCGCACTAGAAATCATCCAAGCAGAGATTCGTGCAATTTCTAAATGAGATGGGTTAGCTATAATTGAGATCAAAACCGTAGAAATCTACATGCTCAATCTGCATGAATTTCTCTTGCTAGGACCGTAAATACGAATGATTAAACATAGGCTTGCAACCTTCTTTTCAATCACTTATGTCAGCTACTTCGTAACTAATAGGGCACGAGCATTTTGGGTGCCGCGTGTTAATAGAAATCTCATTTCTCCTATAAATCCCATGCACCTTACACAGCTCCATCATGACTTCCTAGGTAACTAACCACAACCCTATCACGTTTTCGAGGCTATAAAGCTTGAGGTTTCCATCATAGTCCATCGTCAACCACCTTTTAGCACTGGAACCCACGTCAAAATCTCTGAATTGCAGTTTATCACTGGACAAAAAATTCCCCAATTCCTCCAAAATAACCCTGTTATTGTTGTAGTTTGTTTGACTGATGACGAAAATGGTGTGATCAGGATCAGGTCAGTACAAGCTCAGTGTGTCAGGATCGTCAAACATGAGCTTCAAAATATTGTCATTGTCAAAAAAAGAAGCTGAAATAGCCGGTCCCAAAAGTGCCTTTTCCCAAAGTAGATATCAGGTTCTTGCTCTTTGTAAAAAGCTGGGTTGGAAGAAAAATGTGAGTTGGAAAATCAAAACTTTGCCATTGAAATTTACCTTGCTTGTCTGTCAAGACAAGGTCGCTAGAATTCATAAGCACGGCCGTTTCAACTCTAGAGTTGCTAGAGTTCGCAGTGGTCTCCCAAACGGATGTTCCATCGACGCCCGTCAAGGCCATGGCGTTGTCTCGAAGGAGGTAGATTCTGGAGCCAAGGCGGTTGACTGATCTATCTCTGTTGGTCGTCTAAACAATAGTTCTATCTCTGGATTTTGTAAACCATATAAAAAACCAGTAAGCATTTGTGCCTACACCATAGAAACCACAAGTGAAGGATTTAGCTGGGGAAGTTAGGAAGTCGGAATCATATTTGGCGGAGAGTGAGGAACTTCTCGAAAGAGTTGTTCGAGCAAAGATTTCTTTGGAGAAGGCTCCTTGGACCTCAACATAGCTCCCCAAGGGATTGGCACTTTTGGATGTGTAGTCGGGCTCTTGCTTGTTGATATGTTACAAGAAGAGGACAAAGTTAGTTCTGAAAGGTGCCTTTGTAGGGCCTTAGGTGTAGGCCTTAAGGCTTACGATCAAAACTAAGTAAGTGTTAGGCGTGCCACTACTATCTCAGTATAGCAGATGTAAAATAATTATATTTTAAGATGATTACTTGCGCCCCAAGTTACTCAAACTTCTTGTTATCAAAGGATTGTCATGGATGGGTTAAGTCCACATTAAGTTCTTTTTCTTGCCTTGTAAACAAGGACTTTTAGTTCATGGTCTTGTATATTCAAATGAAAAGAGTCCAGAGCCCCTTAAGTCATTCGTTTGAATCCAAATCACATTTATTGAAAACATATTGATCAAGTTAAGCAAATCCAGATGCAAATGGACTTCTAAATATAAAAACAATTGGAAATAACTTGAATACATACTGGAGAATGCATTAAGTAATAGATCTACTAATTTAGAAAACAAACAAAGAGCTTCAGGCAAGATTTCACCTTGTCTGGCAAGGTTGAACTTCATGCAATCACTTCTCTTTGAAGTTACAAGGGTTATACGCTAAAAAGGGATGGACGGTAAACAAGTTTACACGAGAGAATCGATACTACAGCATTGAGGGAGATATCAAAGCTTTTAATCTAGACAAGAGATAGCTTTCTAAAGAACTATCGCTTAAAAATGACTGAATCTAGGTTGATTTCAGCTTTTGGATGCAAATCTGGCTTGAGAGCAGAGTTTGTATGTTGTTTGTTTGATTAGTTGAGTGTCCTTGTCTTTGGGGCCTCTTCTTCCTTTTATAGGCATTTTTGGCCTGACTGCTGTAACTTTGCTCTTGCCCGAAAGCACTTTAAGGGTAGTAAGTCATCAAATTTTTACTTGTAATGCCACTGGAAAGTGTTCTTTGGCTGGTAGTAGGTTAGTCTCCATCACTTGTCATTTCAATGGTAAGCATGTGACTTGCATCGTGGCTGATAAGGCTTCAATTTGCCTCTAGGCTTAATGTTGGGCTTCGGGCAAGTCCCCTTTTAATTGGCATCATTAGGCTTTCCTTCATTTAAGCTTAATGTTCAAATATTAACCTAAACATTGCCCCCTTTAATCATTGTTGAGTCTGCAAATCGAGGTGTTGATAATGATTGAACAACCGCCGCATGCCTTCACTCCATTTAAGACAATCGTTGTTTACCAAAACCTTTGCACTAACCCATGAGTTCCAACGTTAAGTAACTGCTTACTTATATAATCTTCACTTAAACTCCTTGGCCAAATACCTTAACACTTCCAAACCTTCGAATTTCCAAACTTCCCAAAATTTTCAGAACTCTTTGCCTCTCAATTCTTGCCCCTTATTTCCAATCTAATCTTTTTCTCATTTTCTTCCAAACTCATTGCCATTATGTGCCGCTTGCTCAATGGCTTTCATCGCCCTCGAGCAGGCTTGCATACTGAACTTTTCTTTAAAGAGGGTAGAGTGCACTCCTTGGAACCTGCATGGACTTCTCAGGTTCCTATCGTCGTGGAAAGCAACATGCCCAAGGTAAATTGGTTCACTCCCAACCCATTCTTGGTCGAGTTGGGCATTTTTTCCTCCAAATGGTCAAACCACTGTCGTGGCTTTCGTCTAATGAAAGATGAGGGCTGGATGCAATGGATAAATGAGCTCGAGCCTATCTTTAAAAGGAAATGGGTAAACAACGGCATCTATGAGGTGATAATGCTCTCTAAGACCACCATGATTGCTAAGCCCAAGCTGCTTACCACGGTTCTCCTCTTCTAGAATTCGAGGATAAAAACTTTCGATTTCAGGATGGGTCCCATGTCCTTAACCATCCTTGACATGGCGCAGGTCTTCGGGCTAAGGCCTTCTGGCTAAGTCGCGGATGTCACCCATGACTGGTTTCCCTTTACTCACCAAACTGCAGAGAGCTCGGGCTCTTCTGATCTTACAATCTAGTTGAAGTACAACTTTTCTACGTTCAAGAGTTATGGAACTTCTTTCACGGGTTTTATCCCATTTGTTAAGAGTAACTTTGGTCCCTCATCTTCAAATGCCAACAGAGGACAAGAGCACATGTACTTCCTTTTTTATTGGCTCAACAAGCACATCTTCCCCAATAAATCCAAGGGAGTGAAGGTTGAATGAATCCCTCTAGTGAAAGTTTTTCACAACTTTGACGATGTAACCAAAGGCTCTTTCCTCCTCTCTCATCTCTACCATCTTCTCTTCGAGATGGCTTAGGGAAAACCCTTTGAAACCAACTTCAATGGGCAAACCTGGATGGGCCAATTGTGGTTGCAATGGTACTTCCCCGAGCTTTAGGCACCCAATCTCAAATTTCTAGAAAGAGTGGCCCTTGCCCAAATTCTAGCCGAAACCTCACCTACCAACCACTCTACCTTCTCTTGCCTCAACTTCTTCAAAGTCTACAAGACTTGGGTAGACTTGGAGTAAGGAACTTCAGTCCTTAGGAGGTACCCTTGGTTTTCTGACCAAGCCTTCCAGAATGTCTTTGGGGAGAATGTCAACCTTTTCTTCAATGAAAGGTTCATCAGTTGCATCCAATTAAGGGACCTAGCCTCAGAAATCCACAGCAAACACTACGAGTGTGGGCTGGAAGTTTACCACCCAAACTTCTGCAACAGGCAGTTATGCTTTAGGTAAACCATTCTCATCCCCTTTTTTTACTCTGTACATTGTGGCACCTCATATCGCCTTCGTTCTCCTCAAGAAGTCACTTTCTGAGTTGCCCAACACAGTCTTGAAGTTATGAGCAAGGTTGCCCGAAAGTCTGTAGCTCTCAACTTTGAATGTACCTCAACCTTCTCTACTTGGTGAGAAGCTAAGTAGACTAAGAAGTACGGATGAGATCTCAATGAGTTTCATAACCGCCTCTTCGGGTAACTTACAATCAAGTCCTACCCTAAGTCGAATGAGCTCAAATGCTGGAAGGAGATGATCCATCAAAAAAATCAACTCCTTCTGATAGGTATCATTTAATTTTCTCAACTTGTATTCTATGATATTTCATGAATCTTCTTTCTTCTAATCTTCTCATTGGTCTCTTTAGACTCGCAGACCAAAGCAACACTGAATAAGTGGGTGTCGGGCTAGAGGAATAAGCTAGGGACGCCTTTATCCTTTAGGAAACTGAAGTCGAGGCGTCGAGACAAGGCGCAGGAAAAGGTGAGGATGTTTTTGAGCTTTTTAGAGACTATATGAGGGTGAAGCCAAGCTCGTAGCAAAAACTCGAGCAACTCGGAGAACGAGGACATTAGTGGTGGAATCTTCAGAATCTGAGCTTGAAGATCAACCTCAACCTTCACTATCTATCCCAGTCTCATAGGTAACCCCCATAGAGAAGAAGACTATGACTCGAATCTCCAAATCCTCTCAACCTTCTAAGTCTTCCACTTCTTTTGTAACTGAGGCAGGCAGGAAAAAGCAAAAGGCTTTTAGTAAATGAACCTCGTTTCAATTCTCTTCTCTTAACTGCCATTCCCCTTATGAGCTACTACCTCTTTCTTCTTTTGAAAACTAGGACCTCAAGGAACCAAAAAGACAGCCTTTATCTCCAGGGAAGAAACTTTGGGGGCAGAGATGCACCAAAGAGACCAAAAGTTGCTTAACACCATTCTTGATAGGCTAATAGTATGATTCCTTCATCTTAGCTCTTCATCCATACTTATAATGATTTCTCTCAATATTTGCTTTTACTTCTAACTTTATTTTGTAAATAGGATATTCGAGTCGAAGAAACTATTCGGCCCGAGGCCTCGTTACCTCCCGCCCGAGCAGCTCAGGCTTCTTCTTCTCAGGTTAAGCCTCCTAATGTATATTCCATTTCACCTATAGTTTAATTTTCTTCTCTGACTCTAAGTATTGACTAACTTCTTTGTTTATTTCTTCAGAATAAAACTCATGCATCAACTTCTCAAGTCGGGCAAAGCTCAACCCCCACCTCTTCTCTTCCTCATACACTGGTAGTGACTCCCACTTCCTAGTTCAATCGTTCAACTAGGGAGATACTACATATTTGGAGGACAACATCAACTTGGTAAGCATTTTGATTTTGACATTTGTATGTTTAAAGTCTTCTCATTCTTTTATACTCATCATCTTCTTGCTTTCCCCAGTCATCCCCAGCACCAGAGTCTCACTAAGCATCAATAACAGCCTTCGGAGAGCCTATAGTCCCTAAGATCTCCGTGGTCTCAAAGGTAACTAGCTTGCAGGCTTCTCCTTATCCAGCAGCCATCACAGAGGAATTTCTTCCTCCCATTCAAGATCCTGCTCAGGTATAGAAGTGTTTTTACTTCTATTTCTCTCTTCATAAGTTAATTACTGACATTTGCCATTTCTTCTTAATATTTGTAGGCTGTTTGTGAGGGTTCGGGCATCATTTCTTCCTTTCAAGTAAGTGAGAAAGCTCAATCTCAGCCATCAAGGGACACAACTCCTTTTCCACCTCCCTCTAAGGCTTTAGGCTTAATTCAGGTATATTAATTTCTCTTATCTCATCCTTCTGTTATATGCCCTGATTTGTAATCTTTCTTCTTTTACTTGTTTTTCTTGGTTTCCAACAAGGTTCTGGAGGGAGCTCGGGCAAATATCCCCCACCCTCGAGGCATAAGATTGATCTCCCCCGGCCTCCTCTAGCCTCTGGGGTCACATGGATCCCTAACCCTAGGCCTAAGAAAAAGGTCAAAACTGCTGCTACCACTTCTATTCCTGTTCTTGCTCTTGAGATCCTTCATTCTCTGCCAACTGAGGCTGCCCATTCTGTTACTATTGAAGGTGTTGGAGAAATGTCCTCACCTCTGTCATCTATTTCTTCAACAACATCTTTGCCCGAGCTGGTCAATAAGTTCGAGCAGATCAAGACCAAGCTGTAATCTCCTTCACCTTCATCCAAGTCTCATTTTCTAAAGAAAGCTCGTCAAATATTCAAAGATTAGATGAAGAGGGACTTCACTGCTTCCTTTAGTCTCAAGATTCTTCATGATGCTGAGAATGCCCTTACCGAGCTCTACAAAGCTCAGTTACTTTCAAAGGCTCAATACGAGTCTTTTCTCAATTTATTTGAGAATTTGCGGGCACTGAAGGATCAACATTAGAAGGCGAAGTGGGCATCCAATAGAGTTAAATGTTTCCAAGAAAAATACACAAATACTTCAACCACTCTCTAATAGTTGGTGAAGGAAGGATCAATGATGGAAGATAGGATCGTAGTGGTTGATTCTAAGATCCAGATATTGGAAAAGCAGCTTTCTTCACTCAAGGCCAAGAAGATGATCCTAACCAATCATCTTGTCAAAAAAAGTAGAAGAGATGGAGAAGATTTCTCAGGAAGTGGAGGATTCAAAGAACCAACTTGCCAATAGCAACATGTATCTAGGAGAACTAGGCAAAATTTTCACTATTATGCAAACTTACTTTTCTAGAATAGCTGCCTTGGTCAAGGATGCAAAGTTGTTAGGCTAGGATTCTTGTAATCTTTTTATGAAATGAAATGAATCCTTTCTCCATCTTTATCTTGTCTTATTTCCCTTTGAATTTTAACAATAGTAATCTAACTCCAACCCTTCTCAACTTGCTTAGATTTCCTCAATATAACAATATTTCACATCCCATAAAGTTGGATGGTATTTCTATAAAAACATAGCATTAACTGGATGCTTTTGTAAGTTCCCCTCCAAATCTGCCAAGTAATATCCTCCCTTACCCAACACTTGACTGATAATGAAAGGACCCTCCCAAGTAGGGCTCCACTTGCTAAAGCCTCTAACTTGAATTCCTAAGGGTAAAATTGCCTTCCACACTAATTCTCCTTCCTTGAAGGTCTTTAATCTTACTTTCTTGTTGTATGCTCAGGCAATAGCTCTCTTCCCTTCTTGAATTTTATATAGAACTCCAACTCGGGCTACATCCAAATCTTCAACTCCTTGACATATAGCCTAGATATATTCTTCACTGTACAACCCGTATTGGTTTTGAATCCTAACAGAACTTACATTTATTTCCATAGGGAGCATAGTGTCTTACCCGAAGGTTATGGTGTAAGGAGTAGTTCAAGTTCCTACCCTCTTAGAGGTTCTGTAAGCCCACAAAATATCTCCTAACTTCTCATGCCATTTATCTGGATTATCTGCCACCATTCTTTTAATAATGTTTACCAAGATCTTGTAACTAACTTCTGCTTGACCATTTGAATGGGGTAGTAAGGCTAGATTGGATCATCTTTATCTTGAACCTATTTGCAAACTCATCTACTTCCTTTGAAATAAAATATGGCCCGCGGTTTGTAACAATTGTCTTGGGCACCCCATATCTGTGTAAAATCTTGGTTTCAATGAACTTTTTTACTGCAGTTGAGGTCATAGTCTTCACAGCTAAAGCTTCTACCCATTTGGTAAAGTAATTTGTTGCCATAATTATGAACCCCTTAATAGAAGCTGGGTAAATCTGCCCGATGAAGTCCATTGCCCATCCTCTAAAAGGCTAAGTTTGACCATAGGGTTCAAGGGTACTGAGGGCACATGTTGGAGAGGTCCATATCTTTGACATTCTTCACATCCTTCGGCATAAGCCTTGCAGTCTTTCTCTATATCGAGCCAAAAGTAACCATATCTCCTGAAAAACCATCTCATCTTAGCTCCATCTTGATGTGCTCCACATATTCCTTCATGCACTTTAGCCATTACTCTCATTGATTCTTCTTAACCTAAGCATTTTAACAAAAAATCATTTGAGTTTTTATTAATAGATTCTCCTCCCACACGACATACCTAGTTGCTCACTGTATATCTCTCTTACTTGTGGGAAAAGAAGGATTTTTCAAGTATGGAGTAATATGTAATCTCCAATCTTCTGTCTTGAGCTCCTTAGTCATTACATCTAGGTTGAATCCTCTATCAAATATAGATGGGAGTTTCTTCTTTTGCACATCCACTCCTACCTCAAATCTTCTTTCTTGGATTTGTGCTCTAGATGCTAATTGTGCCATCTCATTGGCCATTGCATTTGATTATCTGGGAATATGGCTGACTGATATTTCAGTGCCCCAATAGCTTAACAATTGAGTGGCTAACAAGTAATAGCCAGCCATGGTAACGTGCCTGCATTTGTATTCACCATTTAGCTGATTGATCACCAACTCTGAATCACCAAACACTTCAACTTCAGTTGCCTCCAATTCTATCAAGATTTCCAAACCAAATTATCAATGCTTCATATTCTGCCCGATTATTGGTATTCTCTTGATAATTTAAGAGAAATGAATAACAATGGTAAGCACCCTTGGGATTAATGATTACAATCCCAGCCCCAACACCATTTTGAGTGCAAGATCCGTCAAAATACAATCTCCAAGGAGTAATCCAGAGATTAGTTATGCTATTTATTTTTTGCTAAATCCATTCTTCCTTGCTCGAGAAGGCTTTACTTGGGGGAATCCATGTACTGGACACTTCCAGAGTTCCTGGGACGTTGACAAGCTCATCTTGACATTCCTGGTACTCAGCTAAGAAATCTATAATTACTTGTCCTTTTATTGCTCTTTAAGGCACATATTGAAACCTAAATTCTGATAGTGCTAGAATCCACTTTCCAATTCTTCCAGTTAGCATTGGTTTTGACAGTATATATTTGATCACATTTGTCTTGGCAATAATGTGGACGTGGCAAGGCAACATTTAATGCCTTAGCTTGTAGGCAGTGAAATATAAAGCCAAACACAACTTCTCCACCAGAGTATATCTTGTTTCTACCTTAATAAGGATTCTACTGAGGTAGAATATCGTTTGTTCTTTCCCCCTTCATTGTTTTGAGCCAGCAAGCTTCCCATCTATTTTTCAGAGGCAGAAATATAAAGTTTTAAATGCTTCCCTCTCTGAGGTGGCATAAGCACTGGTGGAAAGGTCAAGTAAGCCTTTATTCTGTCAAAGGCCTCTTGGTGTGGTGGACCCCACTCGAACTCTTATTTGTCTTTCAATCTTAATAGAGGAGTTAGTGACTGAATTTTGCCTGCCAAGTTAGCAATGAATCTCCTCAAAAAGTTGATTTTTCCTAGTAGCCTCTGTAGTTGCACTTTATTGGTAGGAGGAGGTGATTCCCTTATTGCTCGAGCTTTATTTTTGTCCACTTCCACCTTTCTTTGATGGACAAGGAATCCCAAAAAGTTGTCTGATCTCACCTCAAAAGCACATTTCTTAGGATTCATTTTTAGCTTATGGGTTTTCATTCTTGTTAAGGCTTATTTGAGGTCTACTAGGTGTTGTTCTTCTGTTTTAGACTTCAGCATGATGTCATCAATGTATACTTCCATGCTATAGCCAATCAAGTCATGAAAAATGGCATTCATTGCTTTTTGATAGGTTGCACCAGTATTTTTTAGCCCAAATGGCATGACTAGGTACTTATATGCTCAAATGTGGCCTAGGCACCTAAAAATGTTTTATGTATATCTTCTTTAGCCATTTTTATCTAATTATACCCAGCATTCCCATCCATGAAAGATAGAATTTTGTGTTTTGAAACTGCATCTATGGATAGGTCAACCATAGACATGGGGTATTCATCTTTAGGCGTGGCTCCATTAATGTTTTTATAATCAACACAAAATCAAACTGCATTAGTTATAGCTTTTAATACAGGTATAATGTTGGCCAACTGCTCGACATATTTGGCAGGCTTAATAAATCCAGCCTTCACCAGCCTCTCAATCTCTTCTTTGACTTTTGCTTCAATCTCTTTTGACATTCTTCGTGTTGCTTGCTTTATAGGTTTATATCCCTCCTTAATAGGCATTCTGTGTTGTACTAAGGTTGAATCTAAACCTGGCATTTCAATGTAATGTCAAGCAAAACAATCTTTAAACTCGTGCAGAAGACTAACTATCTTTGCCTGATCTTCCACTTCTAACAGGCCACTCATCTGTATAGGCCTTGGATCTTCCTTAGTCCCTAAACCATTGGTTTCTAAAAGGTCTTGTAACTCTGGTACTGGCTTGTCAAGTTCTACTCACAAAAATTCAACTAACTCTGGACTCTTGAGCAAGTTTTCTGGCTCATCCAGGTTATATATACATTCAGCCATTTGCATGGCTGCTTCCAACTCTTTCCCAAAAAAACTCTTTTTCACCCTTGTTCTAGCTGCTTAAAGCTTCTTCCTTCCATTTATCTTCTTATTTAGCTGAAATTTCCCTTTGTTGTTTTCTCTCTCTCCCATACACCAACAGTCTCTTGAATAAGGACCTGACTACAACTACTTGGTCATTCCTTTTTTGTTCTGATATTACTAGTGTTGGGTAATTGGGACGATATGGAGCATGTCTCATTCTTCCCTAATGAGAAACAATCATTGTTCTATGAGCTTTTGGGCCGTCACCTTAGTCAGGCGACCGTTCTTATCAGCTCCTAAAAGCTGGCTTCTACAATATTGGTTGTAGGAAGAAATGGCCGTGACTCAATCTCAACCATCTCCCCACATCCTAGTTCTCAGGTCTTGGCTTCATGGTAAACTGCAATCTGTTGGTGTAGTGTAGATTGCACAGATAGACTCTGATGAATCTAATCCCTGCCAAGCAGAGCTCCATAAGTGGAACTACTATTCACTACAAAGAAAGCTAGCATGATTTGCTTAGACCCCAAGTCAACTTCCAAAGACAGTATCCCATGTGTTCTGGTAATGTCTCCAGCAAAGCTAGACACGATTAAATTCATAGGAATAAGATTTTCTTCACTTTTTCCTAACTTCTTCATCTGCTTTAATGGTATTACATTGATCGCAGCCCTTCCATCAATCAAAACCCTCTTGAAGGGTACTTCCTCCAAATGAGCAATTACATATATGGGCTTAAGATGGTTAGCCGAGGACATATATGGGCTTGAGATGGTAAGCCACAACCCCTCCATCAATCAAAACCCTTTTGAAGGGTACTTCCTCAAGCAGTTACATATATGGGCTTGAGATGGTTAACCAAGGATATACTTGGGCAGTTGAAGACCATTTTATCATAATACACTCTCTCGGGCTCCTTCATTAATTGCTCGGGCAAGCCAGTATGGCTAGATTCTTCTTTTCCTGCTTCTTCAACACTTACATATGCCATCATAGGTTTTGTTGCCAAGTAATCACCCTCCATTGTGGCAGGTTGATCAGGCTCGATGCAAAACATGGTAGATGTTATGTTTACATGCTAGGTTCAGGTAAATCTTTCTTTTTGCCCCCAATGTGGTCCATGCATTCATCTAACCAAGCATGTGCTTCTTTTGGCAACATTAACTCGGGCAACTTTTCCTCCCGAGCTATACCAAAGTTTGGCATTTATCCTAGAACTTCACAAAGAGTATCAACCAACAAAGGTGAGGGTATTCTCCTTTCAGGCGAGATAGTCCCAAAACATATAAGCTCTGGGCTCCATCTTGGGGTTGGCATCATTACCACTTCCTCTTGAGCTCTCTTCAGGATTCTATACTTTCTAGGATGAGGGTTTTTTGGCACATGATCCCCTTCTCTCTCCATCTTACTATTGGCTTTCTCTACTTCCTTTCTGTTTCTCCAGTAAAGTTAATTTCTTCCTCCATGAGGCACTTTCTCAAACTTCACATTTTCAGAGGTTTCTGGTGTAGCAGGGACTTTTAGTGAGTTCATGTGGGCTTTGTGCTACCACTGGACTCTCATAACCCATTTCCTTGACAAGTCTCCCATCCTTTCCAACTACATACCATTTCCTCATGAATCGGGCAGAATCTTTCTTGGTGACTAGGGATATTATGTTTTTTGTTCTTCCCTTGATGAGGCCTTACATCCATCTATGTTAGTATTTTAGCTTTTCTGTCTTCCACTTTTTTAGAGGCTTCGTAATTTCTGAATACCTCTGACAAGCCATTTGGTTGAAAATCCCCTCCCAACCCTTGGAAAACATTCTTGAAGGTCTCTTTCTCAGCTGTCCGCATGATGCTTCTGCGGGCTTCTTGTTCTTCTTTCTCTCTTCTTCTAATTAATTCTTGACCAATAATGGCTCTTAATGCTGGTAGTTCTAATTCACATTCACATTGGCACTTGTTACACAACATCAGCCCTTTAACTATGGCTTCTTTAGGTTTCTCGGCCAACTTGATAACTCCTTCTGTTGGTCTGTCAACTTGTTTTCTTTCTACTTTCACTTCCTAAGTGGCTTTTCCTTTTCCTTTCTCAACCCAAGTCAAGTTTATCATGTTTATTGGGGCTTATGGGAAGGGATCTATGTCAATCATCATATTAGCCTGTGGTTTCTCCAATAGTAACTTTCATTTTACTATGAGGTCTTGTATCCAATCTCTGAACTGTACACAATTGTCTATGGAATGGTTGAAAGTATAGTGTAGCTTGCAATACGTCTTTCCTCTTAATTCTTCTGGTTTAAGCATCTTCTTGGTGCTGTCGGGCACAATTACTCTTGCTCATACCAACTCTTCATAGATTTCTGAAGCCTTGGTCAAATCGAATGAATAACTCTGGTATTTATGGGGCTTCATATAGACAAACCCACCATCATTCATTACTACCTTCAAATCCTTGACTGGCTGGACTAAACCCTTTACTATTAATGGTTTAAAGGGCGTTGTCATCTCTACTACACACATGTCCATCCTTTCTCCTTTATGACCATCACTTCCTTCTATCTCCCCTTCTTCAAACTCTACGTAGTGAATTGTGGCTTTATTTTTATATAAATGAGGTACCTTGGATGAGTGTTTCACTTGTTGTTCTTCAATCAGCAATTTCTCATACTTTGTGGCAGCAATTACCAACTCTTGCAGTTCATTAAATTGCACATCATAGAACTTTTTCCTCAATGGTAGTCCTAATGCCTTCTGAGCAATGGATATAAGTTGGGCATGATTGATGGGGAATTAGCACCTCATCCTTCTAAACCTCATCATGAAATCTTATGTAGACTCATGCTCATATTGTTTCACCTCCACTAGATCATTGATGACTATCTTGGGCTCCATCCTATAGAATTGTTCATGAAAAACCATCTCTATTTGCCCCCCAATTGGCAATAGAATTAAGGGACAAAAGAGAGTACCACTGAGATGCTAGACCAACCAACGAGTTCCCAAACAATCTCAACTTATAATTAGGATTGTCTTCAAATGTCGCGCAATGGTTGGAGAACTTGAAAATGTGATCTCTACAGGATACACTACCATATTCCCCCACTAAAATGCAGGCATCTTGAAGTTGAGGGGAAAATGATTATGCTCATCAACATACTCAGGATATGACTTCTGGTAGGTGATCCTAAACAACGGGCGAGCCTGAGGTTGAGCATTCTGGACCACCATCCTTCTTAGCTCAGCTAACTCTTCTCTAAGTTGTTGGTTGACTGTGTTATTAGGTGGGGTATGAGGAAGTTCCCACTTTAGGCTACGATTATTGCCCAAGAAAGTCTCATTTCCTGGTTCGGGCTTCCTCCACTTGGCCCCTCATCCCTTATTAGCCAATGGTGGCGGCCTATAAGGGGGAGTTCATGGTCTTTTATGTTCGAATGAAGGGAGTCCAGAGCCCCTTAAGTCATTTGTTTGATTCTAGATCACATTTAATGAAAACATATTGATCAAGTTAAGCAAATCCAAATGCAAATGGACTTCTTAAAATATAAAAACAGGTGGAAATAACTTGAATACATACTAGAGAATGCATTAAATAATAGATCTACTAATTTAGAAAACAAACAAAGAGCTTCGGGCGGGATTTCACCTTGTCTGGCAAGGTTGAACTTCTTGCAGCCACTTCTCTTTGAAGTTACAAGGGTTATACATTAAAAAGGGATGGACGGTAAACAAGTTTACACGAGGGAATCGATACTACACCACTGAGGGAGATAGCATAGCTTTTAATCTAGACATGAGATAGCATTCTAAAGAACTACCGCTTAAAAAGGACTGAATCTGGGTTGATTTCATCTTTTGGATGCAAATCTGACTTGAGAGCAGAGTTTGTATGTTTGTTTATTGGATTGGTTGAGTGTCCTTATCTCTGGGGCCTCTTCTTCCTTTTATAGGCAGTTTGGCCCGACTGCTGTAACTTTGCTGTTGCCCGAAATGTCATCAGCTTTTTACTTGTAATGCTACTGGAAAGTGTTCTTTGGCTGGTAATAGATTAGTCTCCATCACTTGTCATTTCCTCCATCACTTGTCATTTCAATGGTAAGCAAGTGGCTTGTATCTTAGCTGAGAAGACTTCAATTTGCCTCTAGGCTCGATGCTAGGCTTCGGACAAGTCCCCTTTTAATTGGCATCCTTGGACTTTCCTTCATTTAAACCCAATGTTCAAATATTAACCCAAACAAGACTATTTCGAATTTTTGGAGTTGCAGAATAAGAGTGGGAGAATAAAGTGATGAATGCAAATGTAAGAAAAGAGAGAACATTTGGAGATGGAATAAGTTTGTGCTTCATTTTTCTCAAGTTTGGTGAATAAGGAAATGATAACATGGGCATCCTTTCCATCAATATATATATAACCAATACCTACGACCTCGTGACAAAGCATGACTTAATCCCAAAAGATAATATAAAACTTGTACTATTCGTCGCAACAAGGAGAAGTCATAGTTTGAGCGCAATAAGCACCTGAAAGATTCGTAAGACTTCGTTTCGTAAGAGTGATTAGTTTGAATAAGATTATTCATTATATATTTTTTTAGCAAATGATATAATTTATACTAATAGGCCTCAGAATAAATTAGTAAGAATGTGATTCAAATTCGTCTGGTAAGACATCTTATTTACAAGTGAAAAAGAATAAGCATTTGAAGGGTAATTGTGTTAGAAGGTTTACCTTTAATTTTATTGACCAAAGACTTTCCCACAATTTTCCCCAAGGACCAAACTATGTGCCACAAATGGTGGATTAGGTTGACTTCCATAGTCTAAGACCTAACTCTGTCCCCGGAAATGGTAGTTAAGTTGGGAATTGGATCCATTCCAGACCTTAGTGTCCGGAACTTAAGGATTAACTTATCTGGATCACACAAATTGAATTCAACGGTCTTCATTAACTCATTTCTCTAGCTCACCACACACAAACCAACAACCCTGATTTCTTATACACACTAATCAGCGGTTCAGATGGATTGATTCTTAGGTTCCGGACACTAAGGTAAGGAACGAATCAATTTCCATAGTCTAACGTGTTAGACCAAGTCAGACTTATCAAATCCAACGCTAGTTCAAACTCTTCAGCTGGATATTCTAAAGTTCAACCGTTACCCAAGGACAAGTCTGTTAGATCTAGGTTTCTTTTCAATGTTTCTGAACCTAAGTCTGATAGCTTTGTATTATTTGAAATTCAAAACCCTTTTGTAATCTGTACATTGATATACATACAAGCAACCCATATATGGGTATGCAAATTCATCTGAAAACCATAGTGTTCTAAGTTTTACATGGTATTAGAACCTTTCTGGCTAACGACCAGAAAAAATCCTCTTTCTTTTTTCTTTTTTCTTTTTTTTATTTTTTATTTTTGCGCCCATGATCACCTTCCAAATGGAAGTCCAACTACTCACAACTCATTAAAGCCAAAAAAAATTCGATGGTGAGACTCACCCGTTATTCTGGTAGTATTCTAAGGAAATAGAACACAAAGGGGTAAACGGATATGCACATTTTCATGATTCTTTAAATGACAAAAAATGAAACAAATACATGTTACCTAATGAACTAAACAAGTTCCACTAACTTCCAACATCCTTCAATAAAAGAGTAACCTTGCCTATTATTAAGTACACCAAATTACCAATGGAAGTTCGAAGCCTATACCGGTCAGAGTTTGTCAGGGAGAACGGCAGGTTGAGAATGCGGGACGGTGCTTCCACCAGAAGAAAGACCAAGAGACGCACAGCTTTTGTGTAAAACACTGTGGCACTTTCCATGTCACCCATGAGTTCATCGACCTGCCAGACATACGGGGAAAACCAATTTATAAATGAATGGCATGTCCCCAAATATGAGAAAAGCAACTTACTACTGGGAACATGTTTACCGATGTCAAATATCCCAACCCAATAAGACAGTGTCATTAACTTTTTGGACGACACGCCACCATAGCGTGTAGTCGTTTAGAGAAGAGTTGTTTATCCTATATTCATTCATTCTCACATCGACTCATGATTTCTCAAACTCCAAACAAGTAAATCTGTCTAACTTGCGCATGATCTCCTCTCACAATCTCCTATTACGTACGATAAATTTGGATGCGTGGCCGCTATTGGTTACGTACCAAATGATACAGTTGATATTCTACTTTGCACTAATATCAACGGTAAGAATTAGAGACTCACTCTAGTGTTGTGCGGAAGCGTCAACCAAGTGTGAGTGAAAAATAAACCACAATAACTGACAAAAGATAAATGGAACAATACCAACAAGAACACCAAGATTTATACTGGTTCGGCAATGCCTACATCCAGTTTGGAGACGACGGAGTATTCCACTATAATCAATGAGAACATACAATAGTGTTTATCACTCAATTTCCCAAAGACCCGAATAACCCCAAGCTCACACACTTACAATAGGAAGAGAAAACCAAAAATACAAAGCAAGACAATTTGAGAAAATTCTTCTCTATGCCAAATGGCTTCTTGCTATTTTTCTCTCTTCCTTTCTCCTTGGTGTTTTTGAGTTATGCCTACACCTCCTTTTATAGGCCAAAGGCCTCTCATCAAGTCAAAAGAATTAGGCATAATTGCATTCATTCTTTGACCACAAATTAGGCATAAGAGCATCCATTTTATTTCCCACATGTAGCATACCAACCATCAATTTTGACCACAAAAGTAGCCAACAACATTTGTTGGTTTTAGACTACTTGTTTGAGCCAATAATCAACAATCTCCACCTTGGCGCAAACCCTCTAAGTAGAACTTCCAATAGTCGTCTCCCACTCCCCCATGGGGCAATCAACAAATTTTACAAATGCCAATCAAGTCTAAGCAGTGCTTAAACTTGAGCAACGAAACTGGCTTTGTTAACATATCCGCAGGATTGTCAGCGGTCCCAATCTTCTGAAGAAGAATATCTCCCTCGTCAATAATCTCACGAACAAAATGGAACCTCACGTCAATGTGTTTCGTACGTGCATGATGAACTTGATTCTTTGCTAAATGAATAGCACTCTGACTGTCGCAATGAACATCCACATGGTCTTGTTGAACCCCTAAGTCATTAAGCAACCCTTGAAGCCAGATGGCTTCCTTTATAGCTTCTGTTACAGCCATGTATTCTGCCTCAGTAGTTGACAAAGCAATTGTAGATTGCAGAGTCGACCTCCAACTTACTGGACCTCCAGCAATAGTGAATACAAAACCTGTAGTGGATCTACGCTTGTCCAAATCACCTGCGTAATCAGAATCCACATATCCAACAACACATTGACCAGTAATTTTATCCTGCTGGAACAATAAACCAACATCCACAGTACCCAGAATATACCGTAGAATCCATTTCACAGCTTCCCAATGCCCTTTTCCTGGATTATGCATATATCTACTAACAATACTAACAGCTTGTGAAATATCAGGCCTAGTACACACCATAGCATACATCAAACTACCAACAACATTTGCATAAGGAATTTGAGCCATGTACTGTCTTTCTTCAACAGTTTTAGGAGACATAGAAGCACTAAGTTTGAAATGAGGGGCAAGAGGTATACTAACCGGTTTTGAATTTTCATTCATCCTGAAACGTTGTAGTACCTTCTTCAAATACTGCTTCTGACACAAACTAATCTTGCCCTTCGGTCTATCTCTTTCAATTTCCATACCTAGTATCTTCCGAGCTTCTCCCAAGTCCTTCATCTCAAATTCATTACTCAGTTGAGTCTTCAACCTTTCAATCTCCACTTTGCTCTTACATGCTATAAGCATATCATCAACATATAAAAGCAGATAAATGAAGGTTCCATCTTGTAGTTTGCGAAAGTATACACAATGGTCATAGTGACTTCTTGTGTACTTTTGTCCGATCATAAATCGATCAAATCGCTTGTACCATTGTCTTGGAGACTGCTTCAAGCCATACAATGATTTTTCCAATTTGCAAACCCAATTTTCCTTTCCAGCAACCTTAAAACCTTCTGGCTGAGACATATAAATCTCTTCCTCCAAATCACCATGTAAGAACGCAGTCTTGACATCAAGTTGGGCCAACTCAAGATCAAACTGCACAACCAAAGCCAACAGAATACGAATAGAAGTATGTTTTACTACAGGAGAAAATACCTCATTGTAGTCAATGCCTTCTTTCTGAGCATAGCCTTTAGCTACCAATCTGGCTTTGAATCTTACATTGTCTTTTCCCAAAGATTCCATCTTTTTGGCATACACCCATTTACAACCAATTTCTTTCTTCCCCTTTGGTAACTGAACCAGCTTCCAAGTCTTATTTTTATGAAGAGATTTCATCTCCTCATCCATAGATTTCTTCCACAACACGTACTCTGAACTCATGACAGCTTCTTTGTAGGTGGATGGAATATCATCTTCAATAACGGGAAGTGCATATGCCACAATATCAGTAAATCGAGCAGGCTTTCGAATTTCCCTTCTCGATCTTCTGGTTGCAATATAGTCTTGTTGCTGTGGAGGCTCTTGGGTAGGTGCCTCCTCTTCATCATCCTCGTCCTCATCATCATGATTAACTGTAGGACTAGTGTCTGTAACATCAGACCTTACTGGAACAACTGGAGTCTTCAGTAACTCCACCTGCTTTGAGCTACTCATGGTCTCGGTTGTTTCAGTTTCACCTTCATGCTTGTTCTGATTAACCATAGCAGCCTCATCAAAGGTCACATTTCTGCTTACAACAAATTTCTTCTCATCTGGACACCAGAGTCGGTATCCCTTCACGCCAGTGCTAAAGCCCATAAATAGAGCTTTCTTTGCTCTTGGATCCAACTTGCTTTCTCTGACATGATAGTAAGCAGGACAACCAAATATGTGTAAGAACTTGTAATCAGTACAAGGTTTACCAGACCATACCTCCATGGGCGTTTTGCCCTCATTCGCAGCAGCTGGCAATCGATTAATGAGATGGCTTGCATAAGTAATTGCCTCAGCCCAAAACGCCTTGCCTAATCCAGCATTAGACAACATACACCGAACTTTCTCAAGCAAAGTACGGTTCATGCGCTCCGCCACCCCATTCTGTTGCGGTGTCTCCCTAACCGTGAAGTGCCTCACAATACCCTCATCTTGACAAACTTTCAAGAAAGGATCAGACTTATATTCACCCCCATTGTCTGATCTGAGAGTCTTGATCTTTCGACCGCTTTGCGTTTCAATCATCTTTTTCCACTTCAGGAATATCTTCAAGACTTCATCTTTACGCTTCATGGTGTACACCCATATTCTTCTAGAGAAGTCATCAACAAATGAGACAAAATAATGGCTACCTCCCCAAGATGCATTCTTGGAAGGTCCCCAAACATCAGTGTGAACATAATCAAGAATGCCTTTAGTGTGGTGAATAGCAGTGCCAAATTTTACTCTAGTTTGCTTACCCAACACACAATGCTCACAGAATTCCAATTTGCATGCCTTTGCACCTTTCAATAAGCCTTGCTTCACCAATCCTTGCAACGCTTTTTCACCAGCATGCCCAAAACGCATATGCCATAACCTCGTGGTGTCTGTGCTATCTGCGTCAGCAGCTTCGGTGACAGCTGCTTCACCAATAACTGTACTCCCCTTCAAGAAATACAAGTTATTTCGTCTTGTACCTTTCATCACCACCAGTGCCCCGTAAACAGCTTTAAGAACTCCACCCTTCATGGTGATCTTGAGACCCTTGGATTCCAATGCACCCAGTAAGATAAGATTTTTCTTCATATCCGGTACATACCGAACATCACTTAATTCTCTGACTGTTCCATCATGCATCTTCAAACAGATTTTGCCTATCCCTTGTGTTTTGCAGGCATTATCATTACCCATCAAAACAACTCCACCATCCAGCTCCTCGAAGCTAGAAAACCATTCTCGAATGGGACATATATGATAGGTGCAACCTGAATCCAAAATCCACTCCTTGGAGTGACCATCAGCAGATGAACTAGTCAAAGCAAACTCGAAATCATCATCTCCAGATTTTGCAATATTTGCTTCAGAACCCGCTTTCTCTTTGTTCTTCAATTTGGGGCAGTCTCTCTTCCAATGACCCTTTTGGCGGCAAAAGGCACATTCATCTTTAGCAGGAAACTTCCCTCGTGACTTTGAACGAGATTTTCCCCGCTTCACATATTTTCTTTCCACTGTTCGACCCCTTGCAACAAGTGCCTCGGTTTGTGAATTGTGAGTCTTTAGTTCCTTCTTTCGACACTCATGATTCACCAATGCCGCAGACACCTCATCAAGTTTCACCTCGGATTTTCCATACAACAAAGTAGTTGTCAAATGATCATAATCATCAGGCAATGAATTTAACAAACATAGTGCCTTGTCCTCGTCAGGAATTTTCACATCAAGGTTTGCTAAATCAGCAAGTATTTTATTATAATCATTGAGGTGTTCATGCATAGAAATACCTGGACGATACTGAAATCGGAAGAGTCGCTTCTTCAAGAAAAGCCGATTTTCTGCGCTCTTGGTCATATACTTCTCCTCCAATTTTGTCCATAACTCCTTAGCAGAAGTTTCCTTCATATACGGGTATTTCAACTCCTTATCAAGGAACGATCGAATAGCAGCACAAGCATGAAGATTAATTCGTGTCCACTGCTTGTCATCAATATCTTCTGGTTTCTCTTCCAGAACCATATCCAACTCTTGTTGATACAAGACATCCATAACTTCACATTGCCACATACCAAAATTATTAGAGCCATTGAATTTATCAACCTCTAACCTTGTAGTAGCAATTTGATGTCTATTGGATGTAGATGCCGACGAAGACGATGCCGACTCCTTCCCCTTCACAGATTCATCTTTATCTCCAGCCATCTACTCGGCACTATTCACGGGACTGTAGCGCCAACAAATTTTTCACTCCCACGAGAACGCCTAGTCGAAACACTAGGCTCTGATACCACTTGTTGTGCGGAAGCGTCAACCAAGTGTGAGTGAAAAATAAACCACAATAACTGACAAAAGATAAATGGAACAATACCAACAAGAACACCAAGATTTATACTGGTTCGGCAATGCCTACATCCAGTTTGGAGACGACGGAGTATTCCACTATAATCAATGAGAACATACAATAGTGTTTATCACTCAATTTCCCAAAGACCCGAATAACCCCAAGCTCACACACTTACAATAGGAAGAGAAAACCAAAAATACAAAGCAAGACAATTTGAGAAAATTCTTCTCTATGCCAAATGGCTTCTTGCTATTTTTCTCTCTTCCTTTCTCCTTGGTGTTTTTGAGTTATGCCTACACCTCCTTTTATAGGCCAAAGGCCTCTCATCAAGTCAAAAGAATTAGGCATAATTGCATTCATTCTTTGACCACAAATTAGGCATAAGAGCATCCATTTTATTTCCCACATGTAGCATACCAACCATCAATTTTGACCACAAAAGTAGCCAACAACATTTGTTGGTTTTAGACTACTTGTTTGAGCCAATAATCAACATCTAGGATCTATTTGGGAGCACATTAGCTCTAGCTTATCAGGCAGCAGCATTGACAGCACCTGAAGGGACTTTGTCCTCCACGTTCTCACCAGTTCAACCAAAATAACAAAATGCGGATTTAATTCCTTAACGATCATAATATAGTTGTTTAACACTGTCATAGATTCATAGGGTTCTCGTGACTCAACAAAAGAATGAGGAGTTTGTGGACGCCCATGGCAGGTTAGGGAAAATTCTTTAGACCAGGAGAGATGGTCTTATGCCAGTCTGAACCATAAGGTATTCTTCTTGCCTTGAGAATGAACTTCAACAGAATCTTGTCTTTAAATTATTTTTTTCGCATTTGTTTGGACCATTATGCTAAATTTTCTTCGAAATAGGAGTAGCTTATAATTATACCTGTGAATAGCTTTGACATCCCAAAGTCTGCCACCTTAGGTTCAAGCTGATCATCTAACAGTATGTTTTGAGGCTTTACATCGCAGTGGAGCACCCACTCTAGGCTCTCCTCATGTAAATACGACAAACCCTTTGCAGTGCCTAGCCCAATCTTGTATCTCTGCTCCAATCCTAGTTCCACATCTGAGAACAATCCAATGATCCATTCTCAAGATCTCATAGACAATAAGCTTATGCTGATTATCCGGCGGAAACCTCACAGTGATTGATATTCCCTATCAAAGTCACCTCTGCCCAAAACTCTGCATCTCCTTGCAAGACACCATCTAGTCTCTTCACAGCTACAACTCTTTCATCAACTAGA